>NC_069501.1:257350300-257542800 GCF_027579735.1 Bombina bombina | reverse complement strand
TTTCTATTCCCTTTAATTGGTTTATTATAAACTGTACTTGAAAATTAATTATTTTATAAATGACCCTCAAGAGTCACAACCAGGTAACTGACCTCAAACTTAAAGGGGCATTTTACACATAAATGTTTTGTAGATTTTGCATTTATATAGCCTGTAGCGGAGAGGCAGTAGGATTCGCAATATCTTTTAGTTAGGCAGAGACATTCTCATCTTAAAAATGTTGTCTAAATAATTCAGTCCAAGTTTAAGTCTAAATCAGCAATTTATTTTGCTTCTAGCCACTGCTTAAAACTGGTGCAACAACAACAACTGCTAACAACAACTGTCTAAGACAATACAGTTACTCAAAATTAACAGTTACTCAAAACTGAAGTTAACCCCTCTAGTACTGTTGGATTTGCACCCTGTACCTATAATGGGCACAGGGTGACTTAACATAATGCCTGAATCCATAATCCGTAGGGAGGTTGATAGAGGGGTCTGTCACATGGCCCCCTCCTTGTGGGACACTCCGGCAGACCCGGCTTGACCCTTTGGTGGGTCAACTTGGGGATGACCGGACTAGGAGGTGGTAGGAATGTCAGTTTGCCGGGACAATCCATCTGTATTCACGTTATGAGAGAGAATTCCTGTCCGTATAAATAAGGGTTCAACTTCTTCAGTGCCCAGACCAGTGCTAAACATTCCTTCAAGTTTTTGTTTTTAGAGACACTTCTTTCCAGTTGGAGACAAATCTCATCGGCTTCTTTACGAGTTTTTTGTACCTACTCTTTATAGGTATCCACAAGTCCTTCATACTGATGTAGGGTGCCCTTGAGTTGCTGCACCTCACTATGAGCCAGCGTCAGCTTCTCCTCCAGTGTCGCTAAGTTTGTCTTTAATGTTTCATGTTCCACTCTGAAGCTGGTGTTTTCTGCGGTCTGTCGGTGCAGCTTGTCTATCAGAGATTCCCTTCTAAACGCGCTTTTTCCTGTGCACTCCTCTTTTCTCCGCTAGCACCGTTACGTGATTGTTTAACGCGACCATTTCATCCTCTACTTGACTCTTCTCCTTCATCAGCGCATTGTAACTAGACTTCCACGTATCAATAGTGGACAGAGATTTACTGAGCTAAGCATTCTGGGGCTCAGCAGCAGGCAGAGGGTTACGTGGGTTTCCGCCGACAGGTCTTCTCCAGGACTGTGCTTGGTTCGCTGTGTTTAGGGGACACTCTAGTCTTTTGTGCCCTAGTTGCTTACATCCAAAGCACCGAATAGGCTGTGAGTAATCCCGTGAGTTAAACCGGGCTGTCTGAGGATAGTTCATGGCTGAAGGCGGTGTGGTATAGCTGTGCGCCGGGGGTTGGTAACTGGTAGCTGCTGGGGTGACTGTGGGTCGGTACTCCACTCTGGCAGGGGGTTTAGTGGTAGCAGTGTCCAGTTTGGGGGCATCTGTATACTCATCTGCCAGGCGAGCAGCTTCATGCAGGGTGGAGGGTTTACGGTCGTGAACCCACTCTCTAACTCCTGCTGATAACTTGTCAAAGCAATGTTCCAACAGGAATAGCTGTAGCACCTCTTCCCAAGATACGGCTTGGCACCCCGCTAACCAGTGAGCTGCTGTGCGGTGCACCTTATATGCCCACTCGACGTAGGAATCTCCAGCTAATTTAACAGTGTCTCTGAACCGTCTCCTGTATGCCTCTGGTGTAATCGCATACCTGGAGAGCACAGCCTCTTTTACAACATTATAATCCCTGACTTCCTCATCTGGAATGGCCTGAAAAGCCTCTCTGGTCCGGCCGGAAAATTTTCCGGATATCGTGACCCAGTCCTCTGCGGGTAACTTGTGTAGTGCACATTGTCTCTCAAAATCCGCAAGGTACCCATCAATCCCTCCTTCTGTTTCAATGAAGTTTTTAAAAGCTGCAAAATGTATTTTTCTCTTTTCCACTGGGGTTACTGTGACTTGGGCTGTGCAGCGCTGCTTTGGCGAAGTAGGTTGGCATCCACAGCTGCTATGACCCGGTCGATAATTTCGGCAGTCGGGTTGGGGCCATAATGTGCCAATCTTATTTTAACCGCCCGGTCAAAGCTTGCTTCTTCGGGAGTTCTGTCTGATATGCTGGGCTCATTGGTTCCTTCGGGCCCTGGTACTCCGTCCATCTCGGTCAGTATTGTAATAATCTCCCTCTTCAAGAAATCGCTTTTTTAAGTCCCGTAACAAGCAAACTGTGTTCTCTGTCTGTCTGCTCAGTCTGATTATTGCTGTGTGTGCAGTAACTCACAATTATTCTTTGAAGCAACACTTTCCCTTCTACTTTACTTTTCCCAGACTTAACAGTGTAACAACTCACTGTACAGTTGTTCTGGCAGGTCTTTAAGGGTGGCTCTTTTCAGCCTTTCATACTGTATTCCCATTAGGTCCGGATGTGTAGTTGCTCTTCTGGGCTATGAGGACTAACCCGTCGCTTGCCACCAATTGTAGCGGAGAGGCAGTAGGCTCCACAATATCTTTTAGTTAGGCAGAGACATTCTCATCTTAAAAATGTTGTCTAAATAATTCAGTCCAAGTTTAAGTCTAAATCAGCTATTTATTTTGCTTCTAGCCACTGCTTAAAACTGGTGCAACAATAACAACTGCTAACAACAACTGTCTAAGACAATACAGTTACTCAAAATTAACAGTTACTCAAAACTGAAATTAACCCCTCTAGTACTGTTGGATTTGCACCCTGTACCTATAATGGGCACAGGGTGACTTAACATAATGCCTGAATCCATAATCCATAGGGAGGTTGACAGAGGGGTCTGTCACATAGCCCATCTGGGAATGTTTTTGTCTTCCTGATTTGTCAGCCCCTTTCAGTGGGTGTCCCAGCCTAACCCCATTATCAGTGATAAACAGTGAGCGTCTAAGTAAGTTTTGAAAGGTTTTATACTGGATTTTTAGTATCAGTATTCTTTAACTAGTGTCTATTACATGCAATTATATGAAAATTGGTGTATAATTTCTCTTTAATATATTTAAGACCTAAGTGAGCAAATCATTTGTTTAAAGAAGTCACAAATGTCAGATTATGACCCATGCCACACAAAATTGAGGTTGATAATGAACCAAAAATATAATATGATGTCCCTTTTATGATAATTCATTTCACCAAAGATATGGTACACACACATCCACCTCTGATAGGATGGCACAGCTGTGTCACTTATCTGGAGATAGAAATTACCAACATAAAAAATGTATGTTAAATGGAAATTCAGTGTTTAAGTATATAAATTCTTGTAGAACAACAACATTACAATTGGTTGATTTATAATGAGCCCAAGTAGATATATCTTCTAACAATGAGTTAATGCCAATCACCATGGAATATTCTCAAGGCCCTTATTTACTTTCAGCAAATTATGGAAAACCAATCAAAGGTAATCATACAAAGTTACCTAGAGCCAAATCTTGTTAAAACAAATATTTAAGTTGACTTTGAATACTGGAGTAGGGTCCATTTCATTTGGTATAAAGATTCTAAGTCATAAGCAGTGGAATCCAATCATCAGGTTTAACTACAATTTTTTAAAAATAATTTACACCTAGATTACGAGTTTTGCTTTAAAAGGGGTGCGGTGCTAACGAGCAGTTTATGCTCACCGCTTGCTTACAGACAGTGCTGGTATTACAGGTTTTTACAAACCTGGCGTTAACCGCAAAAAAGTGAGCAAAGAGCAAAATTTAGCTCCACATCTCACCTCAATACTAGCGCTGCTTACATTAGAGGTGAGCAAGTAAAACGTGCTCATTCACGATTTCCCCATAGGAATCAATGGGGGAGATCCGGCTGAAAAAAAAACTAACACCTGCAAAAAAGCAGCGTAAAGCTCCTAACGCAGCCCCATTGATTCCTTTTGGGAAATAAAAGTTATGTCTACACCTAACACCCTAACATGAACCCCGAGTCTAAACACCCCTAATCTTTCACTTATTAACCCCTAATCTGCCGCCCCCGATATCGCCAACATCTACATTATATTATTAACCCCTAATCTGCTGCTCCAGACACTGCCGCCACCTACATTATACTTATGAACCCCTAATCTGCTGCCCCAACATCACCGAACCCTACATTATATTTATTAACCCCTAATCTGCCGCTTCCAATGTCGCCGCAACCTAACTACATTTATTAACCCCTAATCTGCCGCCCACAACATCGCCACCACTATAATAAAGTTATTAACCTCTAAACTTAAGTCTAACCCTAACCCCCCTAACTTAAATATAATTACAATAAATCTAAATAAAATCACTACAATTAACTAAATTATTCCTATTTAAAACTAAATACTTACCTATAAAATAATCCCTAAGATAGCTACAATATAACTAATAGTTACATTGTAGCTATCTTAGGGTTTATTTTTATTTTACAGGCAATTTTGTATTTATTTTAACTAGGTATAATAGTTACTAAATAGTTATTAACTATTTAATAACTACCTAGTTAAAATAAAGACAAATTTACCTGTAAAATAAAACCTAACCTAAGTTACACTAACACATAACACTACACTATAATTAAATAAGTTAACTAAATTAAATACAATTAATTACAATTAAATAAAATTATCTAAAGTACAAAAAAAATCCCACTAAATTACAGAAAATAATAAAATAATTACAAGATTTTTAAACTAATTACACCTACTCTAATCCCCCTAACAAAATAAAAAAGCCCCCCAAAAATAAAAAAAGCCCTACCCTACACTAAATTACAAATAGCCCTTGAAAAGGGCCTTTTGCGCGGCATTGCCCCAAAGTAATCAGCTCTTTTACCTGTAAAAAAAAGGTACAAATACCCCCCAACATTAAAACCCACCACCCACACAACCAACCCTACTCTAAAACCCACCCAATCCCCCCTTAAAAAACCTAACACTAACCCCTTGAAGATCACCCTACTGTGAGACATCTTCACCCAACCGGGCAGAAGTGGTCCTCCAGACGGGCAAAAGTCTTCATCCAAGCCAGGCAGAAGAGGTCCTCCAGATGGGCAGAAGTCTTCATCCAGACAGCATCTTCTATCTTCATCCATCCGTCGCGGAGCGGGTCCATCAAGACATCCGACACGGAGCATCCTCTTCATCCAGAGTCTTCTTCAACAATGACGGTTCCTTTAAGTGACGTCATCCAAGATGGCGTCCCTTCAATCCCCGAATAGCTGATAGAATTCTATCAGCCAATCGGAATTAAGGTAGGAAAAATCCTATTGGCTGATGCAATCAGCCAGTAGGATTGAAGTTCAAACCTATTGGCTGATCCAATCAGCCAATAGGATTGAGCTCGCATTCTATTGGCTGTTCCAATCAACCAATAGAATGCAAGCTCAATCCTATTGGCTGATTGCATCAGCCAATAGGATGTTTCCTACCTTAATTCCGATTGGCTGATAGAATTCTATCAGCCAATTGGAATTGAAGGGACGCCATCTTGGATGACGTCACTTAAAGGAACCGTCATTGTTGAAGAAGACTTCGGATGAAGAGGATGCTCCGCACCAGATGGATGAAGATAGAAGATGCCATCTGGATGAAGACTTCTGCCTGTCTGGAGGACCACTTCTGCCCATCTGGAGGATCACTTCTGCTGGCTTCGTTGAGGACTTTGGCCCAGTTGGGTGAAGACTTCTCAAGGTAGGGTGATCTTCAAGGGGTGTGTTAGGTTTTTTTAAGGGGGTATTGGGTAGGTTTTAGAGTAGGGTTGGTTTGTGGGTGGTGGGTTTTAATGTTTGGGGGGGATCTGTACTTTTTTTTCAGGTAAAAGAACTGATTACTTTGGGGCAATGCCCCGCAAAAGGCCCTTTTAAGGGCTATTTGTAATTTAGTGTAGGGTAGGGCTTTTTTTTATTTTGGGGGGCTTTTTTATTTTGTTAGGGGATTAGATTAGGTGTAATTAGTTTAAAAATCTTGTAATTTGTTTATTATTTTCTGTAATTTAGTGTTTGTTTTTTTCCGTACTTTAGATAATTTTTTTAAATTGTAATTAATTGTATTTAGTTTAGGTAATTAATTTAATTATAGTGTAGTGTTAGGTGTAATTGTAACTTAGGTTAGGTTTTATTTTACAGGTAAATTTGTCTTTATTTTAACTAGGTAGTTATTAAATAGTTAATAACTATTTAATAACTATTGTACCTAGTTAAAATAAATACAAAGTTGCCTGTAAAATAAAAATAAACCCTAAGCTAGCTACAATGTAACTATTAGTTATTTAGTGTACTTTTTAGCACTTTAGTTAAGAGTTTTATGCTACGGCGTTATAGTGTAAAACTCTTAACTACTGACTTTAAAATGCGGTACCAGGCTTGACAGGAGAGGGTCTACCACTCACTTTTTGGAAGACTCGTAATACCGGCGCTATGCAAGTCCCATTGAAAATATAGGATACGCAATTGACTTAATTGGATTTGTGGTATTTCCGAGTTTGGCCAAAAAAGTGAGCGGTACACCTGTACCTGCAAAAGACTCGTAATACCAGCGGGCGTTAAAAAGCAGCGTTGGAACCTCTCAACGCCGTTTTTTAACCCTAATGCAAGACTAGTAATCTAGCTGTTAGTGTCTAGATTTTCTTTTTAGTTAGGTTTTGTGGGTTTTAACTTATTCTGCTAACTCCATTAATACACTCTTCACGCAGCTGTGAACTTTTTTCTAAATATGTTTTAGAGTAAAGATGGTAAAAAGTTGGAGGAACTTGCAAAGAACATTGACTATTCCTCACTATTGCCTGCAGAAACTCATTCTTGTACTGCTCTCCAACCCTAAGGCTTAGGCAAACAAACTGCCTTCTGCTACAGCCATATATTTCAAATTTTGACTCATCAGTTCAGAGCACCTGCTGCCATTTTTCTGTACCCTCGTTCCTGTGTTTTCATGCATAGTTTAGTCACTTGGCCTTGTTTTCACATCAGAGGTATGGATTTTTGGCCTTAAATTTTCCTTGAAGATCACTTCTGACCAGACATCTCCTGAAAGTAGATGCATGTACCAGAGTCCCACTAGTTTCTGCCAATTCTGAGCTGATGGCACTGCTGGGCAACTTACAAATGCAAAGAGAAGTAAGTATGATGTGTCTTTTATCTGCTGCACTGTTTCCTTGGCTGACCACTGAGTCTACGGTCATCAACGTTGCCTTCTTTGTGCTTCTTCAGATTAGCTTGGACAGCACATCTGAAACCCCTGTCTGCCTTGCAATTTCTGCCTGGGAGAGACCTTGCTGATGGAGTATAACTAACTTGCCATTATGGATGACTTTTTACATCAAACTGTTGACAGCAACCTCACCTTGGTAGCAGAGTTTGGATGGTCCTCATTCAGTTTTATTCCACCTACACAGCTGTTTCTGTTTCAGTTAATGATTGTGTTTCAACCTATATTTTAAATTAAGGGTAATTAACATCTGTTTGGTATAATTGCTTAATCATACACCCAACGATATGCCTAGAAAATCCCTGACTTTCCACAAGTGTAACTAGAAGAATTGATGCATTTTTAAGGCAAAATGTAATTAAACCAAATATTGATTTAATTTAGAGTTTTCTTCTGCTCAATCACTTTGCATTTTGTTAATTGATAAAAAATAAACTATTAACATTTCTATTTTTGAAAGCAATCTTACTTTACAGCATGTTTTCACACCTGCCTAATACAGTATATACATACACACATTTATACATACATACACATATATATCTACACACATTCAAATCTACACTTTGATTTACCATTGTTTGGTGTTTACAGAAAATATGTAATATGTATATGGATGTTGCAATATATAAATTCCTTTTTGTAAAACTAGGGATATATCAGAAGTAGTATGTGCATCACTAGGATGTACTCTTATCTGTTGAGCTATTGTCAAAGGATTGTGTGGTTTTCGGATTAATGAGTACTACTCTGGTAATGTGATTGGATATGGCCAATGGGAACCAACGCCTCCTGGGTTTAACGTGATTCTCATCAGCCCTCAATATTCCTGTATTGCATATTATGTGTTTGTTGGGTGGTAGACACTTAATACAAAAAGGCAGAGACAGTAATTTGGAATCACAGAGACATGGATGGCGTGATACTTCGCCAATCGATATGTAAGTGTTAGACCTCCCATCAAATTAATAATTATTGATATACCTTGATTTAAGTTATGTTTAAAGGCTTTGTAGCACCTTTGAATGTTAACTGATAGCTGATTATAAAGATCATTGGGAGTTCCTCTTGTTGATTTTACCCAACTGATGTTTTTATAGGAAAGTGATTTGATTGGTTATGTCTTTTACTTAAGGTAGCAGTTTTAGGCTTATGTTATTATGCCTGAGTAAAAGGCCAGTGAGCCAAGAAATGCATTGCAAATGAGGGGTTGAAACTTATGTTACTATTCCCTTCACTTTGTGCGCTTTTCTTGGTTTTAATTGTGTTTTAATAAATCTATTTAACACATATACCAATATGTTTGTGCAATCTTAATGCTACCTTTGCACAAGATACCATTACAATTTTGTGCTTTGAAGCACCAGTAGCCAGAGTTCAGTGAGCTGGAGCACTGTGAGTCTCCAGAACGCTTCTATCAGCGCACCAGGGTGGTGCAGCTACATGTGAGTACCCTGTGATTCCTTTGACTATATATTTATGGGATTGAACTACTGATATGCACATGAGGTGCCCTCTGTTTTGTGATTGATAACTGTAGAATTAACAAAAAACGGAAACAATAATGAATGCCTATAACGAATACACAGAAAACACACTCTGAATAAAGAAGCTCAGGAGCTTCACAAATCTCTACTTCATGTTAATTCAATCTAGATAAAAACAGAATGAAAGTTAGTCAAATAAAGGGCTATTGTCAACATATCTATACCAATAAATGCATAATATGCAGTCCAAGGGGTCGAATTATCAATGTACGGGCGGATATGATCAATACGGCCCCCTGCAGATTTGCGGCCAGGGGGTGTCAATCATACCGATCATATGCGATCGGGCGGATTGCTGTCTGCCGCCTCAGAGGTGGCAGGCGCGTTCTTAACTCCTGTTTCCAGCGAACCTGAAGGCTCGCACGGAAACAACTGCATTCGGTGATTAATAAATCGGCCCTCCTGTCTGGGAAACCAATGAAAATATTTTTGATTTCTAATAAAATAGAAATTAAAGATGAATATTTATATGCAATAAGTAGTAATTGTAACTGATTATTTGTACATAAATAAGACAATAAAAGAGGAGATGCTGTATACATAAAATAAATAGCTGAGTATAGGAAATAGCCGCAACTTATGTAAAACTGTAATAGGGAGCCAATTATGCAGCATTTAGAGATATATAGGACCTACACGTTTGCCTGCATTTGATTAAAGGTTTACTAGGTATTAGGTCCTTTAATCACATCAAAGTAAAAATAAATCAGACATGTGTCTTAATTGGACACCCTCTAAAAAGTTTTGGGCTCTCCCCCACCTCCACTGGGAGAGAGCCCAGACATTTCTTGTTTACATAGCTTTTCTGTAACTATTACTCCTGTAATGAAATTTTTAGCATAGGTGGTGGTTTCAACAAGAAAAGTAGCTGTTTTATATAACAACATAAGGGTATAGAAGATGGTTCAATCTTTAATGCACTCCAGCAGGTAAAATGGATCCTTTGAAAAACATATTAAAGGGGATAACATTTTATTAGACACTTTTATATAAAGGCAGTCGTCTTCATGTGACAGAGCATCTATTTAGACAGACAATACAACAAACAATATCCCCATTCACAGCGCACTGCACCTGAGCTTCCAAGCATGGTTTATTACCCAAGACACAATATCTGCCCCGATATCAAAACTCTGCGAGACAAGTCCAATAATGATTCAAATAGACTTACTGTTTGTTGCCAGTCTTTTCTTATCCTGTGGGCAGTCAAGGTCCTGCTCAGCTCCTGCTCCATTCACATACTTACAGCATGTACAGCATATTAGTTAAAACAGGCTCCACCTACTCCTTAACCTGATCCGCCTGCAAACCGCAAAAGTGGATTCCCAATCTCCAAGGCAAGTCAACAAACAAACTTGCCTGGCAGGGGATGGTAAAGCTTAAAAATAGCCCTTTTGTGCAAAAATATAAAAGACATCACATCGTAAAAATGCTGGTGCAGCATTGGTCTTACGTGTTTCAGCTTGCGCCTTACTCATAGACCGTCTATGAATAAGGTGCAAGCTGAAACACATAAGACCGATGCTGCACCGGCCTTTTTACATTTTGATGTCTTTTACATTTTTGCAATAAAGGGCTATTTTTAAGCTTTACCATCCCCTGCCAGGCAAGTTTGTTTGTTTATCTATTTAGACAATGTACACATAAAATAGACCAAGTATGAAGAAATTTCAAATTGACTACTACCAACAGATTTAAAAGGGAAAAATTACCCAATTCCAAAACTCTAGGACAGAAAGTGCATAAAGATATTCTCACTAAGTTCAACATAGACTACATTCAACCCACTTCAGCAACCAATCATACAATCTAGGCCACGGAAAATAGATTCACATAGGGGCACAGCCAGCAAAAGCACTTCCCCGGTAATTTTCCAAAAGATCTAGGGCAAGGAAGGGCCATACCATATCTCATTTTAACCCTTTAAAATATTTGTATCTATATAAATGTTATCTTTTTTTATTATTATAGATATGTATATATGAGTGTAATACTTTATTTTAATCTGATTTAGATGTGTTTTGTGAAGAAAAGAAATGTAACCCCTACACTTTACTTCAGGTTGCACTAATTCTTGCAGTGCTATTTGGGATTTGACCCAAGTGCAACCTATCATTTTCAACCTGTAAAATCAGCGCTATTTAGCAAGGTTGCACTATCCATTGAAAGTAATTGTTGTACTCGAGCAATGTCAGCCCCGCTAAACCTTCTCTGTTTTACCATAGACTTGTAAAATCAAGTTGATTGCTAATATTAGAATGGTCCAGCGATACTATTTATTGCGTCCCACGCTTGCATTAGCATGCCACTTGTAATCCTGCCCATAGTGTTTTTGCACGCAAGGGACAAGAATGGGGCGAATTAAAAAATATGTGCTTAAGTTATTGTAACGTTCCAGAAAGGCACATACTATTACTAACTACTACTCTATTATAATTATATAATTATTACAAAATAATAAAAAAAAAAGAGAGAGAGAGTTCAGTTCGGAGAAGTAGCAGCAAGATAAATGTCTGGAAGAGCTGCACTGTAGCCCCTAGGCCTTAGGCTGGACAAAACTGATATATACTTTTATACAGCCCACCTGAGATTTAAAATGTTTCCTTACAATTCTGCACAGTAGTAAATAAATATCTGTGTATTATAGTCAAATACAAATTCATTTTGTACTCAACAAAAATACAGTCAGATCACTGCACAAATAAATTACATTTTCTATTTTTATAACTTTCTTAGGAAAAGAGTTACAAAACAATACATCTTGACCCATCTCATTAAAAAATGAGCAAAAGGAAACAACTGACTGAAATTAGAGACGATAAAAACAGCTGCCTACAACTATCGCTTGCAAAGGACAGTCAACTCTTCTTCTTAAAAAGGAACAGATATCACAAGCAGCATCTTATCATATATATACTTTTTAAGCAAACACAATAGGAAGACATATCTCTCATGCAAAGAGCAGCTTATAAAAAAAGTAAATAAACCAGCAAGATGTTAGCTATGGAAACTGTTGTTCTTGGAAAATATAAGCAAAAACTACACCGTGCCTGGTATATTGTTTGAGGGATTCACTCTTTTTATCCTTAGTATCGAGAGATTACATTAACACAGACTAAACAACTAGGGCTAGATTACAAGTGGGGCGCAAATATGCGCTTATTTTTAGCATTTTGCTATTTTACAGAAGTAAACTGTTGGGCACATGGGAAATGTGTGTGTGTGTGTTTATACAGTATATTTACATACTATTTATTTACTATAAGAGAATTTAATATTAGGAGACTTTAATTTACTTCTAGTATCAAAATAACTTTTTTCTTAAAAGCATACCTATGTAGGCTTAGGAGCAGCAATGTACTACTGGGAGCTAGCTGCTAATTGATGGCTGCACACACCTCTTCTCATTGGCTCACCTGATATGCTCAGCAAGGTCCCAGTAATGCACTGAAGCTCTTGAGTTTATTTAACTGTGTGTTTAACCCCATCTGCAGGTGTTAGTTATATGGAAGCAATATGGCAATAATGTTCTATACAACATAATATATTTTAACTCCCCCACATTAAGATGCATAATGGGCTAGATTACAAGTGGATCACTAAGGCCTAGATTTGGAGTTCGGCGGTAGCCGTCAAAACCAGCGTTAGAGGCTCCTAACGCTGGTTTTGGCCGCCCGCTGGTATTTGGAGTCAGTGATTAAAGGGTCTAACGCTCACTTTTCAGCCGCGACTTTTCCATACCGCAGATCCCCCTACGCCATTTGCGTAGCCTATCTTTTCAATGGGATCTTTCTAACGCCGGTATTTAGAGTCGTTTCTGAAGTGAGCATTAGAGCTCTAACGACAAAATTCCAGCCGCCTGAAAATAGCAGGAGTTAAGAGCTTTCTGGCTAACGCCGGTTTATAAAGCTCTTAACTACTGTACCCTAAAGTACACTAACACCCATAAACTACCTATGTACCCCTAAACCGAGCTCCCCCCACATCGCCGCCACTCGATTTAAATTTTTAACCCCTAATCTGCCGACCGCCACCTACGTTATACTTATGTACCCCTAATCTGCTGCCCCTAACCCCGCCGACCCCTATATTATATTTCTTAACCCCTAACTTGCCCCCCACAACGTCGCCGCAAGCTACTTAAAATAATTAACCCCTAATCTTCCGACCGCAAATCGCCGCCACCTACGTTATCCCTATGTACCCCTAATCTGCTACCCCTAACATCGCCGACCCCTATATTATATTTATTAACCACTAATCTGCCCCCCTCAACGTCGCCGACACCTGCCTACACTTATTAACCCCTAATCTGCCGAGCGGACCTGAGCGCTACTATAATAAAGTTATGAACCCCTAACCCGCCTCACTAACCCTATCATAAATAGTATTAACCCCTAATCTGCCCTCCCTAACATCGCCGACACCTAACTTCAATTATTAACCCCTAATCTGCCGACCGGAGCTCACCGCTATTCTAATAAATGTATTAACCCCTAAAGCTAAGTCTAACCCTAACACTAACACCCCCCTAAGTTAAATATAATTTACATCTAACGAAATAAATTAACTCTTATTAAATAAATGATTCCTATTTAAAGCTAAATACTTACCTGTAAAATACATCCTAATATAGCTACAATATAAATTATAATTATATTATAGCTATTTTAGGATTAATATTTATTTTACAGGTAACTTTGTAATTATTTTAACCAGGTACAATAGCTATTAAATAGTTAAGAACTATTTAATAGTTACCTAGTTAAAATAATAACAAAATTACCTGTAAAATAAGTCCTAACCTAAGATATAATTAAACCTAACACTACCCTATCAATAAAATAATTAAATAAACTACCTACAATTACCTACAATTAACCTAACACTACACTATCAATAAATTAATTAAATACAATTCCTACAAATAAATACAATTAAATAAACTAGCTAAAGTACAAAAAATAAAAAAGATCTAAGTTACAGAAAATAAAAAAATATTTACAAACATAATAAAAATATTACAACAATTTTAAACTAATTACACCTACTCTAAGCCCCCTAATAAAATAACAAAGCCCCCCAAAATAAAAAATTCCCTACCCTATTCTAAATTAAAAAAGTTACAAGCTCTTTTACCTTACCAGCCCTGAACAGGGCCCTTTGCGGGGCATGCCCCAAGAATTTCAGCTCTTTTGCCTGTAAAAGAATAAATACAATACCCCCCCCCCCAACATTACAACCCACCACCCACATACCCCTAATCTAACCCAAACCCCCCTTAAATAAACCTAACACTAAGCCCCTGAAGATCTTCCTACCTTGTCTTCACCATACCAGGTTCACCGATCCGTCCTGAAGAGCTCCTCCGATGTCCTGATCCAAGCCCAAGCGGGGGCTGAAGAGGTCCATGATCCGGTCAAAGTCTTCATCCAAGCGGGGCAGAAGAGGATCTTCCATCCGATTGAAGTCATCATCCAGGCGGCATCTTCGATCTTCTTCCATCCGGAGCGAAGCGGCAGGATCCTGAAGACATCCAGCGCGGAACATCCATCCGGACCGACGACTGAACGACGAATGACTGTTCCTTTAAGGGACGTCATCCAAGATGGCGTCCCTCGAATTCCGATTGGCTGATAGGATTCTATCAGCCAATCGGAATTAAGGTAGGAATTTTCTGATTGGCTGATGGAATCAGCCAATCAGAATCAAGTTCAATCCGATTGGCTGATCCAATCAGCCAATCAGATTGAGCTCGCATTCTATTGGCTGTTCCGATCAGCCAATAGAATGCGAGCTCAATCTGATTGGCTGATTGGATCGGCCAATCGGATTGAACTAGATTCTGATTGGCTGATTCCATCAGCCAATCAGAAAATTCCTACCTTAATTCCGATTGGCTGATAGAATCCTATCAGCCAATCGGAATTCGAGGGACGCCATCTTGGATGACGTCCCTTAAAGGAACAGTCATTCGTCGTTCAGTCGTCGGTCCGGATGGATGTTCCGCGCTGGATGTCTTCAGGATCCTGCCGCTTCGCTCCGGATGGAAGAAGATCGAAGATGCCGCTTGGAGAAGATGTTTGCCGGTCCGGATGTCCTCTTCTTGCCGGATAGGAGGAAGACTTTGGAGCCTCTTCTGGACCGGATTATGGATCGCCAACCCCCGCTTGGGTTGGATGAAGATGTTGGAGCCAGGACGGATCGGTGATACCTGGATGGTGAAGACAAGGTAGGAAGATCTTCAGGGGCTTAGTGTTAGGTTTATTTAAGGGGGGTTTGGGTTAGATTAGGGGTATGTGGGTGGTGGGTTGTAATGTTGGGGGGGGGGTATTGTATGTTTTTTTTTACAGGCAAAAGAGCTGAACTTCTTGGGGCATGCCCCGCAAAGGGCCCTGTTCAGGGCTGGTAAGGTAAAAGAGCTTGTAACTTTTTTAACTTAGAATAGGGTAGGGAATTTTTTATTTTGGGGGGCTTTGTTATTTTATTAGGGGGCTTAGAGTAGGTGTAATTAGTTTAAAATTGTTGTAATATTTTTATTATGTTTGTAAATATTTTTTTATTTTCTGTAACTTAGATCTTTTTTATTTTTTGTACTTTAGCTAGTTTATTTAATTGTATTTATTTGTAGGAATTGTATTTAATTAATTTATTGATAGTGTAGTGTTAGGTTAATTGTAGGTAATTGTAGGTAGTTTATTTAATTATTTTATTGATAGGGTAGTGTTAGGTTTAATTATATCTTAGGTTAGGACTTTTTTTACAGGTAATTTTGTTATTATTTTAACTAGGTAACTATTAAATAATTCTTAACTATTTAATAGCTATTGTACCTGGTTAAAATAATTACAAAGTTACCTGTAAAATAAATATTAATCCTATAATAGCTATAATATAATTATAATTTATATTGTAGCTATATTAGGATGTATTTTACAGGTAAGTATTTAGCTTTAAATAGGAATCATTTATTTAATAAGAGTTAATTTATTTCGTTAGATTTAAATTGTATTTAAGTTAGGGGGGTGTTAGGGTTAGGGTTAGAATTAGCTTTAGGGGTTAAAAAATTTATTATAGTAGCGGTGAGCTCCGGTCGGCAGATTAGGGGTTAATAATTGAAGTTAGGTGTCGGCGATGTTAGGGAGGGCAGATTAGGGGTTAATACTATTTATGATAGGGTTAGTGAGGCGGATTAGGGGTTAATAACTTTATTATAGTAGCGCTCAGGTCCGCTCGGCAGATTAGGGGTTAATAAGTGTAGGCAGGTGTCGGCGACGTTGAGGGGGGCAGATTAGGGGTTAATAAATATAATATAGGGGTCGGCGATGTTAGGGCAGCAGATTAGGGGTACATAGGGATAACGTAGGTTGCGGCGGTTTACGGAGCGGCAGATTAGGGGTTAAAAATAATATACAGGGGTCAGCGATAGCGGGGGGGGCGGCAGAATAGGGGTTAATAAGTGTAAGGCTAGGGGTGTTTAGACTCGGGGTAGAGTGTTAGGTGCAGACGTAGGAAGTGTTTCCCCATAGGAAACAATGGGGCTGCGTTAGGAGCTGAACGCTGCTTTTTTGCAGGTGTTAGGTTTTTTTTCAGCTCAAACAGCCCCATTGTTTCCTATGGGGGAATCGTGCACGAGCACGTTTTTGAGGCCGGCCGCGTCCGTAAGCAACTCTGGTATCGAGAGTTGCATTTGCGGTAAAAATGCTCTACGCTCCTTTTTTGGAGCCTAACGCAGCATTTGATTAAACTCTCGATACCAGAGTTAATTTTATGGTGCGGCCAGAAAAAAGCCTGCGGAGCGTTAACAGCCCTTTTACCGCCGAACTCCAAATCTAGGCCTAAATTTGCCCATTTGCGGGTGTGCGATAAATAACCAGCAATTACAAGTGACTGGTTATTGATACCGCAAGTTTTCGGTAGCAATTAGCGCTCAGAAAATTAACCAGAGGTCAGACCTCTGGTTAATTTTCTAAATTTTCCCCAATTGCCCCCAAACTTAAGTCTTAGTTTTCTTTATGAAAATAATATATATAGCATTTAAAATAAAAAAATGCACTGGGCAGTATTTTGGGGCTAAAGTCGGCGGCTGTGGGGTGTTAGAAAAAAAAAAACGGCACTGAAAAGTCCCTTTACAATGTGGTCTATTGGAAACTGTGTGTGCCCTGTAAATATATATGTATATGAATATATACATATAATATATATATGTGTGTGTGTTAATATATGTATATACACATATAAACACAGAGATATATGTATATAAGCATTAGTATATACATATATATTAACATTTGCTACTCATCGATGCATGACTTACCCCCTTCGCTTCGCTAGTTCTCATACCGTGTCTGACGGCATGAGAACGAGGCTCCCATTGGAGCATATGGAAGCGTGCTTTTGTGAGCGCAATGATTCTGTGCAATCTGGCCCTTTGTCGGATGATAACTTGTTTTCTCATAATAATAATAATCTACAACTTCCATCTCAGACATTAAAATAATGATTACAATGAAGCCAAACTGTTTTGTAAAGAAACTTTTTATCTTTTGATTCTCCTCCTCTGATGAGTGGATGTAGTCAGGGAGGAAGTGTCTGCAAATCCCACTGGATTTTGTGTAGGAGGACCAGGTTTTGAGATGAGTTCTGGTCGGTTTCCCATCCTAGAGAGGGAGGCTGGGCTGATTTCCATGCATAACTTAATCAAAGCTTTCTTCAGATAATGCTAATGAGATCTGCTTTTTTAAGCATGCCCAGAGGGGCAAATCAGGCACAAGAAAATGAAGCTAGGACAGACAGGAATCAGACAGAACTCATTAAGTAGGTGCAACTGTCATTAGTGTCATTAAAAAGATTGTGAATATTCTGAATAAATCACCCTCTTGAGATTTAAAACTAAACGCTTTTATCAGAACGATGACACATTCTGTCTGACTTTATTAGAGTATAAATATTTATTTCACAATGTGTGTACACATAAATGGACGTGGTGGTTATCATTCAGTTAACAAAATCTAGAAAGCGTTCTCTGCTAATATAATGAGGTTGATAAGTTCAGCAGCACAATCAACATTTTTGTTTGCTATCGACAAAACTTGCTTCATATGACAAATGAATTCCATAGGGAACTTGAAACATTGTATTTTTATGTCCATAATTGTTGAACATTTTGGCAGGTGACGCATTGAGAATTCCATCTACAGTATATATTCATAGAACTATATATATATATATATATATATATATATATATATATATATATATATATATATACATATATACACACACACACACACATATATATATAAAATAGTGTTTTTTGTAGCCTGTTCATTAAAAAAAAATAAAAAAAAATAAAGGTTTAGTTTCTTTGATAGTTGTGTGATTATTTCTGTTAACAGATAAAGCTTTTTAAATAAATTAATTTAGGCATTTTTCTATATTAGATTATATATTGCTGTGGGTTTTAATTTAAGACATTTTTAATTTAAAATCAAATCTTATGAGAATTCTACTGTTATTTCTGCATAATTTAAAGGACATGCAACTGAAAAGTGTTATTTCTATTGAACCCTTTTAAACGGGCTTGGCTCTCTTTTACCCCCACTGAAAGGTTGATTTCTGCGAATGCCTCTTGTTTACATAGATTTTTATAGACAATACTGCAGTACTGACATTTTCAGTATAGATGCAAGTTTTAACAAGCAAAATTAGTATTACACTCTATTGGGTAAAATGGATTATTGGGGAGACATTAAAGGGAAAACATTTTTCAAGTACAATGTCCCTTTTAGTAATGCAATATACATGTGATACTTACTTCCTGGATAAGGTAAATACAAGTGTTTATTTAAAGGGACAGTCTAGGCCAAAATAAACTTTCATGATTCAGATAGAACATGCAATTTTAAACAATTTTCCAATTTACTTTTATCACCAATTTTGCTTTGTTCTCTTGGTATTCTTAGTTGAAAGCTTAACCTAGGAGGTTCATATGCTAATTTCTTAGACCTTGAAGCCCACCTCTTTCAGATTGCATTTTAACAGTTTTTCACCACTAGAGGGTGTTAGTTCACATATTTCATATAGATAACACTGTGCTCGTGCACGTGAAGTAATCTGGGAGCTGGCACTGATTGGCTAGACTGCAAGTCTGTCAAAAGAACTGAAAAAAGGGGCAGTTTACAGAGGCTTAGATACAAGATAATCACAGAGGTTAAAAGTATATTATTATAACTGTGTTGGTTATGCAAAACTGGGGAATGGGTAATAAAGGGATTATCTATCTTTTAAAACAATAACAATTCTGGTGTAGACTGTCCCTTTAAAATAGTGACCAGATAAATACAACAGAATTATCGATTAGCAAGCCTGACATCAGTATTGGGTGATTTATTAAAATTTATAATAAAGGGTTGTGCAGGAGACTCTGTTCATGTAAACATAATTAAACAGGATAGTGTTATGAGGGGTAGATTTTTGCTAAATTATGAGAATTATTTTTTAGGATGTAGTAATTTAGAACAAGGGCAAAACAGTTGATGGGGTTCTGTCCAGGTTTTGGAAAGGTTGTTTACAGTGTCATGAGGTAGTTTATTATAAAATATAGGAATATTAATAAACAAAAAATTAAAATAAAGGTATAATATTATATGAATAATTAGATCACCAATATATACTTAAAGAAAAAAAAAGTAAATGTAACATGTATTAAAATAAAAGGTTATGGGCAGGATGATCAAAGATTATCCTGCTAGAAGAGAATTTATAGTGCAGACGTGAGAGGGGCTGAACTCACTGAATGCTATATGAAAAGGGGTGGAATCTGGATGTTCCAGAGAGATGAGAAATGATTCCCATTAAGCTCTCTCGGTTGAGATGATCTAAAATGATCCTCAGCACTGTGAGGTCTCTTAAAAGATTCTAGTGAGGCAAATGTTGCTATACATCTCTAAGGGGCATTCCATGAATTTCTGTATGTGAAGGAGAGACATGCCCAGTGCAATATATCACTGCATTACATGAGAGCTTTGTTACATTTATATTTTATGCTTTTTATTTTATATTACTTCAAACTTGAGATCAGGTCATGTTTTATTACAAATAAGCTTTGCACTTTCTGTTTTGTATTTTAATGCATTTAGATTATATCTACAGCAGTGATTTCACAAATGATGATTATGCTTTGAAAATTTCTGTGTTACTTCAACAAAGATCATTTGTTTCTGTGTATATTTAACAATTTACATTGCACTTTGTATTTGCTTTATTGTAAACTAAAACTAAAACTAAAAAAATAGCTTTAGTTAATGGGAGGGACAGGGAAGTCCACTGAGGTGAACAGGGATGTTTCCAGGGTATGTCTAAAGCCCTCCCACAATTGTTATGAACTGCTATAAGCATTTTTCACAAGCTGGTCTCACACAATTATCTTGCCAGCTATATGCAGGTGAAGTTTGCTTATTGTTCCCAATACACTTATTTAACTGACAGAAAAGTAATACATTCTAAACTAGAGGCAAAAGAAAGTTAAATTGTAGTGAAAACAATTCAGTTTAATTTGTATTTGCTGCAAACTAAGATTTTATATCAGTTCCAGGTACTTTCCTGTTAACTTCACTCAACCCTGTGAAATTATGTATTCCAGCCTCATCACTGTCTATGGAAGGCATCTCTCATCTCTCTGGGACTTCCAGGTTCCACCCTTTTTCTGATATAATTGTGAGTTCAGCCCCTGTGAAGTATGTACTATTTTTTCTCTCCATACTAGAGAATCATTGATAATTGGGCCCATAGAAAGTAATGAAGCTCTCTGGGAAACTGAAGCTGTCAGTTTTATTTTAAATAGAATAAATACAAAGTGTAATGTAATTTGTAAGAGATACACATAAATATACAAAGTATGACCTTTATTTGTTAAAGTTATAAAAAAAGTTGTCAAAAAATAAAAAAAAATTGTAAAATCACAATCCTAAATATACTGCTGTATACAGAATCTATATGTATTAAAATACAAAATAAAAAGTGCAAAGTTTAAAATTTATAAAACTTAATCTGAAGACTAAAGTAATATAAAATACAAAGCACAAAGTGTAAATACAGCAGAACTCTCATGTTATGCGGTGCTTTATTTCACTAGTCTCTCCTTCACATCCAGAAATGCAGATAATAAATTTTAGCCAATCAGTGCTGACTCATAAATAACTCCACAGGAGTGAGCACAATGTTATCTATATGACACACATGAACTAGCACTGTCTAACTGTGAAAAACTATCAAAATGCACTGAGATTGAAGGCGGTTGAACATCTTAGAAATCAGTTTATGAGCCTAACTAGGTTTAAATCTTAACAAAGAATACCAAGAGAACAAAGAAAATTTGATGATAAAAGTAAATTGGAAAATTGTTTAAAATAGCATGCCCTACCTAAATCAAAATCAAGTTTAATTTTGACTAGACTGTCCCTTTAACACAAACATTTATGTAATGCATTAAGAAAGCAAAAAAACAAACAAGTAGTAAAGTCAAAATTAAACTTTCATGATTCAGATTGGACATGTCATTTTAAACTAGTTTCCAATTTACGTCTATTATCTAATTGGCTTTGTTCTCTTGGTATTTGTTGAAAATCATACCTAGGTAGGCTCAAGGTAAGCAATGCACAACTGGGAGCTAGCTGCTGATTGGTAGCTGCACATAAATGCCTCCTGTCACTGGATCTCCTAATATATTCAGCTAGCTCTCAGGAGTAATTAACATTGGAAAGATCTATTTGAATCACAATATAAAAAATATTGGTGTTATGTCCCTTTAATATTAGGCAGCAGTTTAAAATGCAAATCTGATATGGATATGCATAAAAGAGGAATAAACTAGGGAAGAAAGGACAGTTCTGTCTATATATAAATCCTTGGCAAGAACTCACTTTTAGTGATGAATATAAATTTGGGAACAATATTTTAAATAAGTGTACTACAGAATAACTAATAGTACGGAGATAGCAATGCAATAATTAATTGGAAGAATGGTTAGGTAATAGCAAAAGGGTGGTCAAATTAATTTTCCTTCCTTGAAAAGAGGCATTTGTGGAAGTTATCATTACAGGTTTTTTTTTTTTATACCAATAGATTTTCAATAACAAGGCACTCTTTTAAGATTAAAGCGACATTAAACATTAAGGGTCAGATTGCAAGTGGAGCGCTATTTGACGCTCCCACTAGAAAGCAAACTCAGCTAAAAGTAAGATTTTTTGCGCACGTCAAGTAGTGCTTGTATAACACATTGAAAGTAAACAGTTTTCACTCATGCGCTTAAACGACGAGTGTAAAAAGCCAGACTTTGAATATCCCGCGCATGATAAAGTATTCTTTCTTAGCAGTCAATGGAGCAAAAAAGTGAGAAAAAAACTACTCGCTCGCAAACCCAATAACATATTCTCAAGTGTGCTAACACAACATGAAAATATGAATATTTCACATTCCAGTTTTCTTCACATAGCAAAAAATTTTCTTTTTATTCATAAATACACACACACACACACACACACATATGACACATATGTATGTGACACATATATGTGACACATATATATATAATTATATTTATGTGTGTAGGAAGACTAGCTATTAGTTAGCCTGAATTTGTAGGAGGAGTCTTGCATCTTATAAATAGTTGCTCTGGTTTCTCCCACCTTGTCTGCGTTTCCTTTATGTTTTTCACAGGCACGTTTTTTTGACTCTAATGTTTTTTCCCATCTGCCACACAACACAGCCTACTCACACATTATGATAATATTGCTTTGCGCTCTGTTATTCAAAATTTGCAAGACATCGTTAGGGAAGTTCGCGGGGTTCACTGACTTGCTGCAAGGTCTGTTGGGAGATGTAGTCCGTTTTTTTTAATTCAGATTGTTCCACCCACGACGATGCTCAGGTAACAGTGGTTTCGGATGATTCAGCTTGTAGTATATACAGTAGGCTTTCTTTAGTGCTTTTGTGTTTTTTGGAGCGAGCTGTTTTTGCTGCAGGTATGTGATGTTGTCGTTTTTAGTTATAGTTTTTTCAATCAATGGCTATTCCCAGTAAGCCCCGCCCTAGCAGAGATCAGCACTGTGTAATACCTGACAGGACTCTCTAACTTCCGTGTGCGGTAAGATGGTGGTCTCCAAAGGCGGTAACATGGACAGAGGTTCCCAGAGCACAGATGGTGGCTGTTTTTTTACTCTCACTGTTGGCGTGTCTTTGTCTCCTCATACAGACCTAGTAAGGTTTAGCAGCTGTACATCATTCTGCAGTAGTTTTTATATTTATATATTTATTGCAATGCTTACTGTTTAGTGCAGCTGCAATAATCTGTAGAGAGCTTGGGAGAAATCTGTGCAAACTTAAGATAAACCCACTGATGGAACCTAATAATTCCAAAGTTAATATCATGGGGCAGGGGAGAACAGCATTAGTAATTGCCATTATTTAACTGTTATATTCACTTCTTGATTGCTAAGACTAGCAATTATGCACAGTAATCTTATATGGGAATCCATACTGTTTATAAGTTGTTATATTAATATATGACTTATGCAAATCAAACCACATGTTAGGTATCTTTACAGTTAGTTTGATATGTGACTTTTGTATTCATATTGTAGCTTATTTGCTTTGATTTTTCTCAGTGGTGATACAGTGTACTTGTTTATATTGTTAATGTTAGTAATATTTTATCAGTTTGCAGAACATATTCCTGCTGGTATTGTTTAGAATTCTATTCAGTTTTATTCCTATAGCTTATTAATCTAGTTTTAATTGTTAGTCCTTATTTTTTATTAGGTTATGGTTTCTCTTATCCGTGTTTGTTCAGTTATGTCCGCATCACATTTCATTTCACATTTAGCTGTATTTTTGTCATTTCTTGCATTTTATCATATGTATTCATACGTCATATGTGCACTTCATATCATAAACATTCCTACATTTTACCCAACACACTTTTAGGTATTTATAAGGCCTGAGTTTTACATTTTTTCATTTGCCTGGTACGCCCAAGGTAACTCGGCCTCCTTTACACATAGGGATTGTGCATGTTGAGATTTCGTTTATAATTGATTTACTATTACCCTAAAGAATCTGCTCGCTTGCACTACATTTTTCTGATTGTATGTTACAGAACACAAACATTTCTACCTCTCACTTGTTAAGTTGTTTCCGTTTTCGGTCCCGTGCATGCTGAGTTTTCATTTATAATTGATTAACTTTCACCCTAGTGAAACCGCACAACATACTTCTGATTATGTGTTAAAGGACACGAACATTCCTAACTCTCACTTCTCATGTTTTCAGTCACGTAAAAATATACAACTAGATTACAAGTTTTGTGCTATAGAGGGTGTGAAACCCTCCATAGCACTGCCATTACGAGTCTTTGAAAAGCCGCCTTGTGCGTGCGATATGGTTGCGATGAGCACAAAATACAAGCACTGCTTTGACATGCTCGTGCCCCATAGACATCAGTGGGGAGAAAGTGTTAGAAAAAACCTGCGATTGCGGAATGAAAAGCTCCGTAATGCAACCCCATTGATGTCTATGGGGAAAAAAGTTACGTTTTACACCCTAACATAAACCCCATGTCTAAACACCCCTAATCTGCCGTCCCAACATCGCGACACCTACATAAACCTATTAACCCCTAATCTGGTGCTCCCGACATTGCTGCCACTGAAATAAATGTATTAACCCCTAATCTGCCACTCCCGATATCGCCGTCACTATAATAAACTTATTAACTCCTATTCCCCCACACCCCAACATCTCCCATACGATAATAAAGATATTAACCCCTATTCTGACGCTCCCCGACATTGCCGCCACTAAATAAAGTTATAAACCCCTAAACCTCTGGCCTCCCACATCACTGCCACTAATTAAACCTATTAACCCCTAAACCGCCGGCCCCCACATCGCAACAACACAAATTAAACTATATTAACCCCTAAACCTAACCCTAAACCTAACACCCTCTAACTTTAACATAATTAAAATAGACCTAAATTAAAGTTACAATTATTAACTAAAGTATACCTATTTAAAACTAAATACAAACTTACCTGTGAAATAAAAATGAAATCTAAGCTAGCTACAATATAACTGATAGTTATATTGTAGCTAGCTTACGGCTAGATTTGGAGTTTTGTCGGTAATGACCCGAAAAACTAACGCCGGCTTTTTTCTGGCCGCACCATAAAAATAACTCTGGTATTGAGAGTCCACAGAATGGCTGCGTTAGGCTCCAAAAAAGGAGCGTAGAGCATTTTTAACGTAGCTTCAACTCTCGATACCAGAGTTGCTTACGGACGCGGCCAGCCTCAAAAACGTGCTCGTGCACGATTCCCCCATAGGAAACAATGGAGCTGTTTGAGCTGAAAAAAAACCAAACACCTGCAAAAAAGCCGCGTTCAGCTCCTAACGCAGCCCCATTGTTTGCTATGCGGTAACCCTTCCTACGTCTGCACTTAACACCCTAACATGTACCCCGAGTCTAAACACCCCTAACCTTACACTTATTAACCCCTAATCTGCCGCCCCCGCTATCGCTGACCCCTGCATATTATTATTAACCCCTAATCTGCCGCTCCGTAAACCGCCGCTACTTACATTATCCCTATGTACCCCTAATCTGCTTCCCTAACATCGCCGACCCCTATATTATATTTATTAACCCCTAATCTGCCCCCCACAACGTCGCCTCCACCTGCCTACACTTATTAACCCCTAATCTGCTGAGCGGACCTGAGCGCTACTATAATAAAGTTATTAACCCCTAATCCGCCTCACTAACCCTATAATAAATAGTATTAACCCCTAATCTGCCCTCCCTAACATCGCTGACACCTAACTTCAATTATTAACCCCTAATCTGCCGACCGGAGCTCACCGCTATTCTAATAAATGTATTAACCCCTAAAGCTAAGTCTAACCCTAACACTAACACCCCCCTAAATTAAATATAATTTTAATCTAACGAAATTAATTAACTCTTATTAAATAAATTATTCCTATTTAAAGCTAAATACTTACCTGTAAAATAAATCCTAATATAGCTACAATATAAATTATAATTATATTATAGCTATTTTAGGATTAATATTTATTTTACAGGTAACTTTGTATTTATTTTAACCAGGTACAATAGCTATTAAATAGTTAAGAACTATTTAATAGCTAAAATAGTTAAAATAATTACAAATTTACCTGTAAAATAAATCCTAACCTAAGTTACAATTAAACCTAACACTATACTATCAATAAATTAATTAAATAAACTACCTACAATTACCTACAATTAACCTAACACTACACTATCAATAAATGAATTAAATACAATACCTACAAATAAATACAATTAAATAAACTAACTAAAGTACAAAAAATAAAAAAGAACTAAGTTACAAAAAATAAAAAAATATTTACAAACATAAGAAAAATATTACAACAATTTTAAACTAATTACACCTACTCTAAGCCCCCTAATAAAATAACAAAGCCCCCCAAAATAAAAAAAAATGCCCTACCCTATTCTAAATAACTAAAGTTCAAAGCTCTTTTACCTTACCAGCCCTGAACAGGGCCCTTTGCGGGGCATGCCCCAAGAAGTTCAGCTCTTTTGCCTGTAAAAAAAAACATACAATACCCAAGCCCCCCAACATTACAACCCACCACCCACATACCCCTAATCTAACCCAAACCCCCTTAAATAAACCTAACACTAAGCCCCTGAAGATCTTCCTACCTTATCTTCACCTCACCGGGTTCAACGATCTGTCCAGAAGAGCTCCTCCGATGTCCTGATCCAAGCCCAAGCGGGGGGCTGAAGAGGTCCATGATCCGGCTGAAGTCTTCATCCAAGCGGGAGCTGAAGAGGTCCATGATCCGGATGAAGTCTTCATCCAAGCGGGAGCTGAAGAGGTCCATGATCCGGATGAAGTCTTCTATCAACGGCATCTTCAATCTTCTTTCTTCCGGATCCATCTTGCAGACCTCCGACGCTGAACATCCTGCTGGCCGACGGACTAACGACGAATGACGGTTCCTTTAAGGGACGGCATCCAAGATGGCATCCCTCGAATTCCGATTGGCTGATAGGATTCTATCAGCCAATCGGAATTAAGGTAGGAAAAGTCTGATTGGCTGATGGAATCAGCCAATCAGATTCAAGTTCAATCCGATTGGCTGATTCAATCAGCCAATCAGATTGAGCTCGCAATCTATTGGCTGTTCCGATCACCCAATAGAATGCGAGCTCAATCTGATTGGCTGATTGGATCAGCCAATCGGATTGAACTTGATTCTGATTGGCTGATTCCATCAGCCAATCAGAATATTCCTACCTTAATTCCGATTGGCTGATAGAATCCTATCAGCCAATCGGAATTCGAGGGACGCCATCTTGGATGACGTCCCTTAAAGGAACCGTCATTCGTCGTTTGTCCGTCGGGCCAGCAGGATGTTCCGCGTCGGAGGTCTGCAAGATGGATCCGGAAGAAAGAAGATTGAAGATGCCGTTGATAGAAGACTTCATCCGGATCATGGACCTCTTCAGCTCCCGCTTGGATGAAGACTTCATCCGGATCATGGACCTCTTCAGCTCCCGCTTGGATGAAGACTTCAGCCGGATCATGGACCTCTTCAGCCCCCCGCTTGGGCTTGGATCAGGACATCGGAGGAGCTCTTCTGGACAGATCGTTGAACCCGGTGAGGTGAAGACAAGGTAGGAAGATCTTCAGGGGCTTAGTGTTAGGTTTATTTAAGGGGGGTTTGGGTTAGATTAGGGGTATGTGGGTGGTGGGTTGTAATGTTGGGGGGCTTGGGTATTGTATTTTTTTTTACAGGCAAAAGAGCTGAACTTCTTGGGGCATGCCCCGCAAAGGGCCCTGTTCAGGGCTGGTAAGGTAAAAGAGCTTTGAACTTTAGTTATTTAGAATAGGGTAGGGCATTTTTTTTATTTTGGGGGGCTTTGTTATTTTATTAGGGGGCTTAGAGTAGGTGTAATTAGTTTAAAATTGTTGTAATATTTTTCTTATGTTTGTAAATATTTTTTTATTTTTTGTAACTTAGTTCTTTTTTATTTTTTGTACTTTAGCAAGTTTATTTAATTGTATTTATTTGTAGGAATTGTATTTAATTAATTTATTGATAGTGTAGTGTTAGGTTAATTGTAGGTAATTGTAGGTAGTTTATTTAATTAATTTATTGATAGTATAGTGTTAGGTTTAATTGTAACTTAGGTTAGGATTTCTTTTACAGGTAAATTTGTAATTATTTTAACTATTTTAGCTATTAAATAGTTCTTAACTATTTAATAGCTATCGTACCTGGTTAAAATAAATACAAAGTTACCTGTAAAATAAATATTAATCCTAAAATAGCTATAATATAATTATAATTTATATTGTAGCTATATTAGGGTTCATTTTACAGGTAAGTATTTAGCTTTAAATAGGAATAATTTATTTAATAAGAGTTAATTTATTTCGTTAGATTAAAATTATATTTAACTTAGGGGGTGTTAGTGTTAGGGTTAGACTTAGCTTTAGGGGTTAATCCATTTATTAGAATAGCGGTGAGCTCCGGTCGGCAGATTAGGGGTTAATAATTGAAGTTAGGTGTCGGCGATGTTAGGGAGGGCAGATTAGGGGTTAATACTATTTATTATAGGGTTAGTGAGGCGGATTAGGGGTTAATAACTTTATTATAGTAGCGCTCAGGTCCGGTCGGCAGATTAGGGGTTAATAAGTGTAGGCTGGTGGAGGCGACGTTGAGGGGGGCAGATTAGTGGTTAATAAATATAATATAGGGGTCGGCGGTGTTAGGGGCAGCAGATTAGGGGTACATAAGGGTAACGTAGGTGGCGGCGCTTTGCGGTCGGCAGATTAGGGGTTAATAAGTGTAGGTAGGTGGAGGCGACGTTGTGGGGGGCAGGTTAGGGGTTAATAAATATAATACAGGGGTCGGCGGTGTTAGGGGCAGCAGATTAGGGGTACATAAGGATAACGTAGGTGGCGGTCGGCAGATTAGGGGTTAAAAAAATTTATTCGAGTGTCGGCGATGTGGGGGGACCTCGGTTTAGGGGTGCATAGGTAGTTTATGGGTGTTAGTGTACTTTAGAGCACAGTAGTTAAGAGCTTTATAAACCGGCGTTAGCCCAGAAAGCTCTTAACTACTGACTTTTTTCCTGCGGCTGGAGTTTTGTCGTTAGATTTCTAACGCTCACTTCAGACACGACTCTAAATACCAGAGTTAGAAAGATCCCATTGAAAAGATAGGATACGCAATTGACGTAAGGGGATCTGCGGTATGGAAAAGTCGCGGCTGAAAAGTGAGCGTTAGACCCTATTTTGAGTGACTCCAAATACCGGCGGTAGCCTAAAACCAGCGTTAGAAGCCTCTAACGCTGGTTTTCACGGCTAACGCCAAACTCCAAATCTAGGTCTTTGGTTTTTATTTTACAGGTAAGTTTGTATTTATTTTAACTAGGTAGACTAGTTAGTAAATAGTTATTAACTATTTACTAACTACCTAGTTAAAATAAATACAAACCTTACCTGTGAAATAAAAGTAAAACCTAAGCTGCCTTACACTAAAACCTAACATTACAAAAAAAACAACTATCATTACAAAAATAAAAAACCTACCATTACAAAAAATAAAAAACATTAAAATTACAAAAAATTAAAAAAAACTACCATTACAAAACATAACAAACGAAATGATCCAATTTGTAGGGCATTGCCCTAAAGAAATCAGCTCTTTTTCTAAAAAATAAAAAGTTAAACCTAATTTACTCATTGCCCTGAAAAGAGCATTTGTATGAGCATTGCATTAAAAGGGCATTCATCTCTTTGGCTGCCCATTAAAAATAAAAAAATGTCTATTCTAAAAACAAAAAATAACCCACCCCAAAAAGAAAAAAAAAACACATTATACAAAATAGCAAACGAATTATACAAAATAATCAAAATTATTCCTATTCTAATACCCCGTTTAAAAAAAAAAAACGAAAATAAAAGAACCCTGATCTATAATAAACTACCAATAGCCCTTAAAAGGGCCATTTGTAGGGCATTGCCCTAAAGAAATCAGCTATTTTGCTACAAAATAAAAACAAACACCCCCTAACATTACAAACCCCCCCAAACCCACAAAATAAAAAAAACCTAACTAAAAAAACCTAATCTGCCCATTGCCCTGAAAAAGGTTTTTTGGGGTGTTTTTTTTTTTTTTAGATTAGGGTTTCGGCTTGTCTTAAAAGAGCTGAATGCCCTTTTAAGGGCAATGCCCATACAAATGCCATTTTCAGGGCAATGGGTAGCGTAGGTTTTTTATTTTGGGGGGTTGGTTAGGTGGTGGGTTTTACTGTTGGGGGGTCTTTGCGTTTCTTCACAGGGAAAATAGTTGATTTCTTTAGGGCAATGTCCTACAAAAGGCCCTTTTAAGGGCTATTGATAATTTATTGTAGGCTAGGGTGTTTTATTTTGGGGGGCTTTTTATTTTGATAGGGCTATTAGATTAGGTGTAATTGTTTTTATTTTGGATAATTTCGTTTGTTATTTTTTGTAATTTAGTATTTTTTAATCTTTGTAATTTGTATTTTTAATTTTTTGTAATTGTAGATTTAATTTTTTAGTAGTGTTAGGTTTTTTTAATGAGTAATTTCATTTATTTAATTGATAGTTATTTTAATTTTAAACCAATCCTCTACGCTGCTCGAGGCCTGATATCGCCACTCTCCTTCAACAGTCGGGCTGTGTATGTTGCAATTGTTTGGGGCGTAGCTGAATATTCTGACGTGGTGCACCCTGACGGCTGAGCACACCGTAATACAGAATCCAAGAAAACCACGATAAGCAGCACTCAGGGGAAAAAGTTAAAATCCAATTTTTATTGACACCATTTAAAACAGCACATTTCAAAGATAGAAGGACGAAGCACAAGACATCCTTACGCGTTTCGTGCCTGTTGGCACTTAGTCATAGGATAGTGCTTATTTTAATTTTAGTCTAATAGTTATGTTAGTTTAATGTAGTTTAAACTTAGGTTGTTTTTAGTTTCACAGGTAAGTTTGTATTTATTTTAAGATAGGCATATTGTAATTTTAATTTAAAGTTAGGGGTTATTAGGTTTAGGGGTTAATAGTTTAATTTAGTTTTTGGTGATGTGGGGGGGCTGGTGGTTTAGGGGTTAATAGGTTTATTTAGTGGTAGTGATGTGGGAGGCCAGAGGTTTAGGGGTTAATAACGTTATTTAGTGGTGGCGATGTCGGGGAGCAACAGAATAGGGCTTACTATCTTTATTATAGTGTGGGCGATGTTGGGGTGTGGGGGAATAGGGGTTAATAACTTAAGAATAGTGGCGATGATGTCAGGGAGCGGTGGAATAGGGGTTAATACATTTTATTAGTATATAATATATATAGGGGGTGCCCTTGTTAGACCGTGTGTGGGGAACTTAAATTGTTTAAGTACTAAAACATAATCCAGGAAAGTGGAAGTATAACAACAAAGATTAACAGTTAATAAAAGATAGTGACAGTAATGTATCTATAATAGAATCTTAGATACTATGTGTGACACAATGGTGACCAGATAAAGCATGTGAGAGATTAATCCTTATCTGGAGACCTTTATGATGACCAAAATGAACTTGTAAAAAGTGATAATTTATTGGTTAATATTCCTAAGTGTCTAACAATATCATCACATCCAAATGAGACTTGATTACTAACAATGGTAGGTGATGGAGCAGGTCAAGGCAGCTATCTATGGAGGATCAAGGCCACGATCCAGGATCAGTAATCTGCAGACAACAAAAAAGGACAGAAGCGCCACATGGCCCAGTATTGTTTGATGCAATGAAGATAATAAGTGTGGTAGATACACTCACATTTGGTATGGCACCCCTAGTGGTGCAGAAGGAACAATCTGGGATCAATAGCAGTCACCCAGAAGACTGACCTCCGGGGGATATTCAATAATCTGTAGAGGATAATACAGAACACAAAGGTGCCTATATGGCCTAGTATTGTTTATACAGGCGAGGTATATAATGGTATAAAATACACTCACATTTGGTAGAGCACCTCCCTTGGTGCAGTCACCCAGTAGACTAGTGTCCGGTAGTCAAAAACTCCCATTGATCCAAAAGATGGGTGTGGATAAGAATAATAATAGTAGTCCGGCAGCAAGTGGTAAGTATATAAAAAAATTACTTTATTAAAATGTTAAAAATACTAGCAACGCGTTTCTCAGCCAACCAGTGGCTGTTTCATCAGGCTTAAAAATTAACTAGGGGTGCCATACCAAATGTGAGTGCATCTACCACACTTATTATCTTCATTGCATCAAACAATACTGGGCCATGTGGCACTTCTGTCCTTTTTTGTTGTCTACATTTTATTAGTGTCTGCGATGTCGGGAGCGGCAGATTAGGGGTTAATAACTATAATATAGTTTTTGCAATGTGGGAGGGCCTCGGTTTAGGGGTTAATAGGTAGTTTATGGGTGTTAGTGTACTTTGTAATACTTTAGTTATGAGTTTTGTGTAACAGTTTTGTTGCGTAAAACTCATAACTACTGCTCTCAGATTGAGAAACGGATCATGTCGGTATAGGCTGGAATGCAAGATTTTTAGCCTCACCGCAAAACTCGTAATGGCAGCGCTATGGAAATCCCATGAAAAAACGTCATTTTTTCAAGTGCGGGACTGACATTGCGTTACAGGCTAAAAGGCTTGCAGTACAGCTCGCACAAACATGTTTGTTGTTTGTTATCACTATTATGTATCCCATCAATTTTATTGGGGCATAAGGACTGAGTTGTCGTTTATTAATTGACTTGTTTGATGACAAGTTTCTCACCTGTAGCTGTATTTGTCATACGTTCATGTCATTTTGGTTACATAGGTTCATGTCATATTGATTACTTAGGTTTCTGACATATCCTTAATGTTTATATGTTTAATCTGTTATTAACTAAATTCTTTTCTTTCAGTTATATAGGTTATGTCTCAAGCGTCAGACATCAATGTTTGCCTATGTCCTGCCATCTCCTACCAGGGGACTGAGGTTCTGGAGTTCACCTTATTGAGGTTTTATACTATCCTTAAGCTTATGGCTGATTATAACGCAGGCTATTGCATGCACAGCTGATTTATTAGTCTGTTCCTTAGTATGCCTTGCATCGGTGCTGAATGGGTCTCTTTGTGTTTTGTTGCTACATCTCTGACTCAGATTCATACTTATCTGTTTCATTGTCTATTTCATTTCATGATTTTGGTGCTAAGGTTGGTACGATCTGAGTCTTCTGTCTACTATTTTTGCCCCTGATATACCTGCTGCTCCACTATCATTACTGTCTCTGCTTTTGCCAAATCCTTAGCTGTTGTTGCTTGCACCCATGTTGTCACTCCGGTACATTTCATGCCCGCTAATATCTAGAAGTTTATTAGAGACCTAGAATGGGAATTTGGCTTCCCTCCTGGGTGCAGCCATGTCGTAGCTGAGATTAAGTCTTATGCTTGTGGTAGTGTCTCAGTGGCTGTTAAGTTTAAGACATATATTTAGCTGCATCTTGTATTAAACCTGTTACTACTTTTCTGATTTACTTATGTGGGTCTAGTTTATCAATGTTGACACAGCAGATTTATTTTATTCCAGCAGTTTCAGAGTCTTCTCCTTATGTAGTCACAGATGTTGCAGCTTCCACAGGGTATACTATTTTTTGGCACTCATTTACTGTCAGCGCCTTAGCCAGATGAATTTCTGTTATGTCCAGGTTTGCTTAGACTTCTTTTTTAATCTTAACTCACGGTACCCAGTAGCTGTTTTGTACCAGTTTGTGTTTCAGCCATTAGTTAGACCTAGGTATTGCCCGCTTTCCAGTTCATGTCATCAAAAGGTTAAGGAGATAGATGTCTTCTTGTTTCTCAGATATTTTCCTGATCCACAAGTTGTGATGTTACGTGCTTTACATTTTGGTTGAATTGTTTTGTTGTATTCATTTTCATAATTACTCTACCCTATTTTGTCTCTTTTTGCCCCCTTTTAGTAATACTAACCATGTGACCATGGCACACCTCAGGTCATTGTCCCTTTTACTTTATTCTTTGTTCATTGTTACATTACAGTAAGACTTCAAGTACAAGTAGGAAGGCTAGCTATTAGTTAGCCTGAATTTGTAGGAGTCTTACACCTTATAAATAGTTGCTCTGGTCTCTCCCACCTTGTCTACGTTTTCTTTACGTTTTCTTTACGTTTTCCCCACCCACCCATCCCTTTATTTTTCTCTTTTCTCCTTACCATTTACCTTCTTTGGGTATGCCCCCTTTTACGTAAACTAACCATGTGACCATGGCACAAATCAGGTCACTGTCCCTTTTACTTTATTTTTTGTTTATTGTTACATTACAGTAAGACTCTGAGTACAAAAATATTTATATATATATATATATATATTATATATATATATATATATATATATATATATATATATATATATATATATATATATACTGTATATATACAGTATCTCACAAAAGTGAGTACACCCCTCACATTTTTGTAAATATTTTATTATTTCTTTTCATGTGACAACACTGAAGAGATGACACTTTGCTACAATGTAAAGTAGTGAGTGTACAGCCTGTATAATATTGTAAATTTTCTGTCCCTTCAAAATAACTCAACACACAGCCATTAATGTCTAAACCATAGGCAACAAAAGTGTCATTTATTCAGTGTTGTCACATGAAAAGATATAATAAAATATTTACAAAAATGTGAGGGGTGTACTCACTTTTGTGGGATACTGTAAATATATATGTAATGTTTTTTTGCACAAATATATATTTATACCTATATAGATATATATGATTATATATAAGTATAGATATGTGCATATATATATATATGTACAGATATACATTGTACTAAAATACCATCACATACACGTAGAAATGTGTATTTATGAATAAATATAACAGATTTGGCTATGTGAAGAACGTTGGAATGTGAAATATTAATATTTTCATGCCGGGTTAGCACACTTGAGAAATTGTGATTAGGTTTGCGCGTGAGTAGGGTGTTAAGTTTTCCCCCACTTTTCATGCTCCTTTGAAGTCTATGGGGGATATGTTAACGTGGTTGTGATATTCTAACTCCAGCGTTGTGTCAGCACATGAGCGAAAACTTTTTACTTTGAACTTGTAATAAACATTCCTCCACTCGTAATCTAGCCCTATACTGGGCAATGACTACATACTTTTTAAAGCAGATATATTTGTGTGTGTAACAAAGACAGTGGTGACATCACTAAGACTGTAAAATCTGGTAGCGTCTAATTAACATATGCGTAGGGGATCTGGCAGTGTACATCTGGTACTGGCAGTTGTGAAATCTACCAGTTAAAGAGGTTATAGCCTTAGATTCAATACAGTTTTACATAAAACATTACAAAAAATGCATGCATTGCTAGCAGGGAAAACATTTGCCAATCTTATTTTTTATGTATTTTGAATATGTGTGATTACAGCAGGAATAGATTTATTACCAAAAGTTAAATGCATCGCACACGTGGGATCTAAAACGACAAACTAAATAACATTTACTCCTAAATTTGAATTATTATGTGATCATTAGCATTATCACTATGATAAAATCTGATAAACTTAAGCTAAAATCAAAGCAAGTTACAAGTACTCAAATACTTTTACAACACAATCGGCTAGATTACGAGTTTTTGTCGGTAAGGCTGTGCAGGGCTAACGAGCCTTTTTTTCTCACCGTTCACTTAAGACAACGCAGGTTTTCTTCAAGACGGCGTTAGCCTCAGAAAAGTGAGCGTTGAGCAAAATTTAGCTCCACATCTCACTGTAATACCAGCGCTGCTTACGGTAGCAGTGAGCTGGCTAAACGTGCTTGTGCACGATTTCCCCATAGGAAACAATGGGGCTGAGCTGGCTGAAAAAAAACCTTACACCTGCAAAAAAGCAGCGTTCAGCTCCTAACGCAGCCCCATTGTTTCCAATGGGGAAATAAAAGTTATGTCTGCACCTAACACCCTAACATGAACCCCAAGTCTAAACACCCCTAATCTTACACTTATTAACCCCTAATCTGCCGCCCCCGACATCGTCACCACCTACATTATATTATTAACCCCTAATCTGCCGCTCCGGACACCCGCCGCCACCTACATTATACGTATTAACCCCTAATCTGCTGCCCCCAAAATCGCCAATAGAATTGAGCTCGCGTTCTATTGGCTGATTGGAACAGCCAATAGAATGCGAGCTCAATCCTATTGGCTGATTGGATCAGCCAATAGGATTGAACTTCAATCCTATTGGCTGATTGCATCAGCCAATAGGATTTTTCCTACCTTAATTCCGATTGGCTGATAGGATTCTATTAGCCAATCGGAATTGAAGGGACGCCATCTTGGATGACGTCACCTAAAGGAACCTTCATTCTTCAGTCACTGTTGGATGGAAGAGGATGCTCCACATCGGATGTCTTCAAGATGGACCCGCTCCGCTCCGATGGAAAAAGATAGAAGATGCCGCCTGGATGAAGACTTCTGCTGGTCTGGATATCCTCTTCTGCCCAGATCGGATGAAGACTTCTGCCCCTCTGGAGGTCCACTTGTGCCCGGCTGGGTGAAGACGGCTCAAGTTAGGGTGATCTTCAAGGGGGTAGTGTTAGGTTTTTTAAGGGGGGATTGGGTGGGTTTTAAAGTAGGGTTGGGTGTGTGGGTGGTGGGTTTTAATGTTGGGGGGTATTTTTTTTTTACAGGTAAAAGAGCCGATTACTTTGGGGCAATGCCCCGCAAAAGGCCCTTTTAAGGGCTATTTGTAATTTAGTGTAGGGTAGAGAATTATATTATTTGGGGGGGATTTCTTATTTTATTAGGGGGATTAGATTAGGTGTAATTAGTTTAAAAAAAATTAATTCTTTTTTAATTTTCTGTAATTTAGTGGGGGTTTTTTTGGTACTTTAGTTTATTTAATTTAATTGTAGTTAATTGTAGGTAGTTTATGTAATTAATTTAATGATAGTGTAGTGTTAGGTGTAATTGTAACTTAGGTTAGGATTTATTTTACAGGTAAATTTGTACTTATTTTAACTAGGAAGTTATTAAATAGTTAATAACTATTTAATAACTATTGTACCTAGTTAAAATAAATACAAATTTGCCTGTAAAATAAATATAAATCCTAAGTTAGCTACAATGTAACTATTAGTTATATTGTAGCTATCTTAGGGTTTATTTTATCGGTAAGTATTTAGTTTTAAATAGGATTAATTTATTTAATAGTAGTAATTTTATTTTGTTTTATTTAAATTATATTTAAGTTAGGGGGGTTAGACTTAGGGTTAGACTTAGGTTTGGGGGTTAATAAATTTAATATAGTAGCGGCGACGTTGGGGGCGGCAGATTAGGGGTTAATAAATGTAGGTAGGTGTCGGCGATGTTAGGGATGGCAGATTAGGGGTTAATAAAATTTAACTAGTGTTTGTGAGGCGGGAGTGCGGTGGTTTAGGGGTTAATATATTTATTACAGTGGCAGCGATGTCCGGTCGGCAGATTAGGGGTTAAACATTTTAGTTAAGTGTTTGCTATGTGGGGGGGCCTCGGTTTAGGGGTTAATAGGTAGTTTATGGGTGTTAGTGTACTTTGTAGCACTTTAGTTAAGAGTTTTATGTTACAGCGTTAGCCCATAAAACTCTTAACTACTGACTTTTAAATGCGGTAGGAGTCTGGACAGGAGAAGGTCTACCGCTCACTTTTTCCAGCAATCGTAATACCGGCATTAGGAAAATCCCATTAAAAAGATAGGATACGCAATTGACGTAAGGGGATTTGCAGTATGCGAGAATCGCGGCAAAAAAGTGAGCGGTACACCTGTACCTGCCAGACTCGTAATACCAGCGGGCGTTAAAAAGCAGCATAAAGACCCCTCAACGCTGTTTTTTAAGGCTAACGCAAGACTCGTAATCTAGCCGAATGTGATTATCAGACATATCTCTTGCTTCACACTAACAGTACATAAAATTATCCAAAACATCATGGTATTTAGCTTCTTCAATGGATAGAAATGATACAAAGTAACAAAACATCTAACTTTCTACAGCATCACTTTAACCTTCTACAGCATCAGGACCAGCACTTTAATGGGTCTTGTTTGGAGCATGGGATGCAGGTGGCATTTGACAGAGGCGGCACATGGAGAAAGTAGGGTTCCTTAAATAATATAACTGGGCTCAAATTACTTGGACATACTGTATCTATGTATCTCTTTGAACTTAATAATGATTTAATGCAGTGTGATGGTTAGTTTTAGATAGTAGTAGGAAAGTTGGGGGAGCATTTCATTCTTGAACTCAGGCAGCACATTTTTAGCCTTGAGTCTACCCTGTACAGCATCATTTCCTTGCTTGAATTTGGTCTCTGCTTTCTATAGATATGCCTTTCAGAATAAAGAGCCATTCTGTGTTAAAGACGAGATCCAGAGAAAATTAAAACACCCATCAATGACAATAAGCATACCACTGTAAGCAGCTCTTACTTATTCTATGGTGTGTGCAAATCTTTACTGATTTCCTTGCTTGCAATGCAAACTAAAAGACATTTTAATTTTGTAAGATTTAGATATCAGAAGCAATGTAAATAGATATGTGGTGGAATGGACTGTGGGTTAAAAGAGTCAATCACAGATTTTCCAGTGGTCTAGCATTTTGACCAGCTAAGTAATAACATGAGCATTAATGATAACACAATGATTGTTGTAAGTATCTATTACATTATTGAATTATTTAAAGGGACACTAAAGTTAAAATAAAAACATTTGTGATTCAGAGAGAGCATGCAGTTTTAAGAGACTCTACACTTTACTTCTAATATCAAACAGTGCACATTCTTTTTGTATGCACACTTTCTGAAGAAATTTGTTTGAAAAAAATCTATTGATCATTTAAAATCCAGAGTAAGTGTTACTGTGTTGTCTTTCTATTATGCACTTTTTGATTATGCAGCTCTACAATAATTATTGCAGAGTACCATTCTATTAGTAACATTTACATAAATTATTGCAGTTTGAATATGACAACTCTGCTAAGCTAATTTTCTCATTGCATATTCATCTAATAAACACATTATAAAATACTTATATACTGTTATCTTCTATAGCAGGTTTTCTCCTGCAGTGAAGTTGCGTATTCACTAAAGAGCAGTATTCCAAGGCTACAGCAAGAAACAGATCAGCACATTATTATACATAATTTTGTAAGGATGTTTTAGATGTATATAAAACCGCCATAGATGCAACAGGGATTTTACTGAAAATGTAACAATTAGCAAATAGTAGAAAGTGCTTAAAAATCTGTTTTCTTCTACCTGTTTTATAGCTTATCTAGGATTATTACTCTACAGCAGGGGTGCCCATTAGGCAGATCGGGATCTACCAGTAGATCCCGAAGGCATTGCTGGTAGATCTCGGCCGATGTGATCAAAATGATGTGGTCAAGTTACACGATCTCAACACTAGGGCATGAGTAGAGTATGGTTGCTAGGGATACCGCTTTATCTACCACCGTGTGTGAAGGGGCAGGTCATTAAACAGTCTGATGGTAGGACATGAAAAGTGCTACTGGATTGGATCTTGAGGGACATCGATTTCAATCAATCAATGTAGATCATTTTTGAACGACAACACAATTGGCCTATTAAAAGCATGGTTGAGTGAGTACTCTCCCAATGGATATGGCGGTATAGTATAGTTAGGTGGGCAAGTGTCAATAGATGGAAAAAGTAAATGCAGAAGCTGCTGTGCTATGCTAAAGGAACAAGTCTGTTTAACCTCTGCAAATTAAATTTATTTGTGTAACCCTCAATGGGTCATATCAGACCAAGCCCTTGGTGCAATGTAAAGGGTACCAGTGGCAGTAATCTAAATGTAGTGTTTTGTAACATGGCACAAGGGTTTCTCCTGTTAACCCGAATTAAAGTCAGTGCTACTTTTGTCATCAGGATGAATCAGTTGTATCTTTATGCTTTTGCACATCCATGTGTTGATAAATCATGCAACCTTAAAGGGATATGAAACACACATTTTTTTTTCATGATTCAGATATAGAACATGCAATTTTAAACAACTTTCTAATTTACTCCTATTATCAAATTTTCTCCATTCACTTGGTATCTTTATTTGAAAAAGCAGGAATGTAAGCTTAGGACCCGGACCATTTTTTAGTGTGTAGATCTCGTTGAGCATATCCCAACACAAAAAAGTGTGGGCACCCCTGCTCTACAGGGTCCCATGATGTAGGCTTTGGCATATAAATAGCAGCAGAAGACATCTTTGCCTATTGCTTGTTGAACTTTTCCAGATCTCCCAGCTATTGGCAGTGACCTCAGAATGGTTCCTCCTTGCTTTCTATCATTTCCTGACTTTAGATTTTGCAGTGGTATAGATTGCTATAGCATGCTAGGCTCTCGACTCTGGAAAGTCACTGTACAGAGATTTACTGTTATCTAAGCTAATTGTAGAAGAAAATAGATGCCACAGCAAAAAAAGAGGGTATGGTTTTAGTACAATTGTGGAATTAGATTGGGTATTTTAGTACAATTGTGGAATTAGATTGGGTATTCAATAATGATTTCCCTCTTTGAAAAATCAGATTTTTTTTTTCTCCACAGACTTCTGCAATATTTCCTAAATTTCAAGTTTGAAAGGATTAAATTTTAAACGTGATTGCACCTTCATAAATGAGAGTTCAATATCGTAGGTGCAAGAACTGTAAAAGCACTGTGGGTGTGATCACGTTTAAAGCCTGTTCACCAAGACATGGTTTCTTTTAAATTAGAAATAAATAAACAAAAGAGATTCAAGTCCTAGCTCACCTTAACTGTATCTCTTCCCAATGGATATAAAAACAGAGAGCTACCAAGAAACACAATTATAGGGGACCACTTAGAAAGCAAGGACTTTATAGTTAACATAGAGGTTTGCGGTCACGTGACTGAACTTAAATCGCTGGCTATAGTGATCTGAAGAGCCGTCAATAAATTACACTGTATCTGGAATCCTCAAAGCTTTCGCCTTGATGCAGTCCAGGGAGATATTAGGATACCAATGAAATAAGCAGTAGATGAATGGTATGAGTCTCTGCAATTATTGAGACCCTCCCTCTGCCCACTGTCTGGACTCCACAGGGTGGGGGCTAATTAAGCGAAGCACAACAAGTCATAAGGGTTGTGTAAACTCTTGTCAACGCATTTCGCTCTTCTCTGGGCTTTATCAAGATAAATAATAAACCGCCTCATTATAACTATGAAGCTTTGCCGCTAAAATTATATAATATATTATAAAATATTTAAATAATTTGTCACAGAGATGCGCTAAAATGCCATCGGCCGACTGCCGGAGGGCTCAATGGCTTAGTCGGGCTCCTGGAACTCAGTGTCAGGTTTTGCCGGCCCTCCAGTATTTACCACATCTCCTTGACAAAATATGCATTGTCATGTACAATGTAGATTATTTACAGTATTGTAGATATCTTAAAAGGTATTTCTTTGCTTCTGGAATATCAGTGTGTGGTGGCGACAGCATGAAGAGGAGGGCTCATAAAAGAGAGCTGGAGAAAAGAAGAAGCAGAGGCAGCGGAAGAGGCCACTGAAGTTCGCCTCCACCGCCATGAAGATGGGCACCTGGCGCCAGGTACCGGGACAAAGACGTTGGATCAAAAATTTCCCAACGGTGAATACAACTTTTGGGGTTAGTTAGGGCTTTTTTGGGGTGGGTTTTTTATTTTTAAAAATATGCTTTTTTATTTTAACTTTTCTTTTCTAGGATAGGTTTTTTAGGTAGATTTTGTTATTTTGGGGGGTGGGGGTTACTTGTATTGTAGAGGGGGGTTTTGTAATTGTTTTTTTTTTAAAAGAGCTGATATCACTTTAGGGCAATGCCCTAGAAAAGGCCTTTTTAAGGGCTATTATAATTTATTTTAGTGTTAGGGTTTATTTTATTTTAGGTGAGCTTTTTATTTTATCGGGCATGTAGTTTATTTTAGGTATAATTGTGTGTTTTTATTTTGGATACTTTATTATTTTTTGTAACTTAGATTTTTTTAAATTTTATTGTAACTTAGTTTTTTTTCCTTTTAACTTAGGGGGTTTAGTTTATTGGGGGGGGTTAGGTGTTAGGTAGAGTATGGTTAGATTGCATTTGCGGATGTAGCGGTTTAAGTTCAATTTTTATTTTCTGTAACTTAGATTTTTATTTTAGCGTAGGGGGTTTAGTTTAGGGGGTTATGTTAGTTAGTGCTTGGGGTATGTGGCAGTATAGGGGATAATAGTTTAGTACATGCAGTGGGTATGTGGTGATATAGGGGTTAATAGGATAAATACTTGTGGTGGGTATGTGGCAGTATAGGGTTTAATAGTTTAGTATTTGTGGTGGGTATGTGGCAGTATAGGGGTTAATAGTTTAGTATTTGTGGTGGGTATGTGGCGGTATAGGGGTTAAAAGTTTAATACTTGCTGTGGGCATGTGGCGGGTTAGATCTTTATTAGTGTAGTGTTAGTTTGCAATCGTGGGGCATTTCGGTTTAGGAGTATTAGGATTAGTGGTTAGGCACAAGGTAGTTCTATTCCAGGGATCCTTTACTATACATCGCCAATATGGGTGGCGATGCTGGGTTTTGTCTATAGCCAGCATAGCCAACCAATAGCATGTATAGTAAACGCCTCTCTGTGATGCTGCTTTTTTCAGGCGATTGGAATATTTTGACAGGCTCGCACAACATAACGGCGGATCCATTGGAATATTTTGCCACCTTATAGCACTTTGGATCATCAGGGCATAAGTATCGGGGCTTTGGTATAAAGACAGAGATAATATAAAGAAGTATGCGTGTGTACAGAAAAGGAATAAAATAAGTAGATCTGATTTCCCTCCTAGCTTAACCCGTTTTAATGGGTTGTGGTTTTAAAGCACAAAAACTGCTATTTCATATACAAAAATAACAATATGGAAGCATATAAACATTTTATACTCTGCAGATGGTATAAGAAATCATTAGATACATATTAAGGAAAAAAAACTATTTTATAGTAAATTGTCCCTTTAAGTACCTTACTTCTATTCTTTAGTCCTATTTTAGAAGAAAATATACATTTTTTAGACCACTTATAAAAAAATCTGTAAGTGGATTATAACCCTTCTCCCACTTCAAATCAATATGACAAAAACAGATATGGAACATACATTCAGACCAGGATTATATTATTTCTCTCTTTGTGGCTTAATAGTAGTATATGACCCTGATTACATCATATGTCAAATAGAAAAAAAGTGTCTGCTAGTATACAGCCTTGAGTTCTGGATTTAGATACATCTTTCTGATAAACTACTGATACTGAGTATGATTTATACTCTAATAGTTGCTGCAGCTGGTTTGGATATTTACTTGTATTTAATTTAATTATGTATCATTAACCTTCACAGCCAGATTTGTGTATGCTTGCCTATTTGTTAGATGAGGTGTAACTCGTAAACTTAAAGGGACATAGATGTCAAAAATAAACGTCATGGTCCAAAAAGAGCAATCAATTTAAGAGACTTTTTGATTTATTTCTATTATCAAATTAATTGTATTCTATTTGTGTCCATTGTTGAGAAGCATACCTAGGTAATTAGTAAATGCGCACATAGCCTCTTGTTATTGACTCATCCGATCTGTTCAGATAGGTCCCAACAGTGAATTGCTGTTCTAGTGCTGACTTTGCCTGTGTGTTTAAACAATTTTGAGGAATAAACATATATATAAATATATATGTGTGTGTGTGCAAGCAACAGTGCAATAAAATGCTCTGAGATATTTAGTTTTGCATTTTTATGTCCCTTTAATAATATATATAATTTATGCTTACCTGATAAATTTATTTCTCTTGTGATGTATCGAGTCCACGGATTCATCCTTACTTGTGGGATATTCTCCTCCCCTACAGGAAGTGGCAGAGAGAGCACCCACAGAGCTCCCCCCTTAGCTCCACCCCCCAGTCATTTGACCAAAGGCTAGGAAGAAAAAGGAGAAACTATAGGGTGCAGTGGTGACTGAAAGTTTAAAAATAAAAATATATATATATGCCTGTCTTAATAAACAGGGCGGGCCGTGGACTCGATACATCACAAGAGAAATAAATTTATCAGGTAAGCATAAATTATGTTTTCTCTTGTAAGATTTATCGAGTCCACGGATTCATCCTTACTTGTGGGATACCAATACCAAAGCTTTAGGACACGGATGAAGGGAGGGACAAGACAGGGACCTCAAACAGAAGGCACCATTGCTTGTAGAACCTTTCTCCCAAAAATAGCCTCCGAAGAAGCAAAAGTATCAAATTTGGAAAATTTGGAAAAAGTATGAAACGAAGACCAAGTCGCCGCATTACAAATCTGTTTAACAGAAGCCTCATTTTTAAAAGCCATGTGGAAGCCACGGCTCTAGTAGAATGAGCAGTAACTATTTCAGGAGACTGTTGGCCAGCAGTCTCATAAGCTAAACGGATGATGCTTTTCAGCCAAAAGGAAAGAGAGGTAGCCGTAGCCTTCTGACCTCTCCACTTACCAGAATAAACAACAAACAATGAAGATGTTTGATGTAAATCTTTAGTTGCTTGTAAGTAGAACTTTAAAGCACGAACCACATCAAGATTGTGCAACAGACCTTCCTTCTTTGAAGAAGGATTAGGACACAGTGAAGGAACAACAATCTCTTGATTGATATTCTTATAAGAAACAACCTTAGGAAGATACCCAGGTTTGGTACGCAAAACCACCTTATCTGCATGGAAAATAAGATAAGGGGAATCACACTGTAAAGCATATAGCTCAGAAACTCTTCGAGCCGAAGAGATAGCTACTAAAAACAAAACTTTCCAAGATAGAAGCTTAATATCCATGGAATGCATAGGTTCAAACGGAACCCCTTGAAGAACTTTAAGAACTAAATTTAGGCTCCATAGCGGAGCAACAGGTTTAAATACAGGCTTGATTCTGACCAAAGCCTGACTAAATGCTCGAACGTCTGGGACATCTGTCAGGCGTTTGTGTAGAAGAATAGACAAAGCAGATATTTGTCCTTATAAGGAACTAGCTGATAATCCCTTCTCCAAACCTTCTTGGAGAAAAGACAATATTCTAGGAATCCTAATCTTACTCCACGAATAACCTTTGGATTCACACCAATAAAGATATTTGCGCCAAATCTTATGATAGATCTTCCTGGTAACAGGCTTTCTAGCCTGAATCAGGGTATCAATGACCGACTCAGAGAAACCACGCTTTGATAGAATCAGGCGTTCAATCTCCAAGCAGTCAGACGCAGAGAAATTAGATTTGGATGCATGAACAGACCTTGGATTAGAAGGTCCTGCCTCATTGGCAGAGTCCATGGTAGAACCGAGGATATGTCCACTAGGTCTGCATACCAAGTCCTGCGTGGCCACGCAGGTGCTATCAGAATCACCAAAGCTCTCTCCTGCTTTATTCTGGCAACCAGACGTAGAAGGAGAGGAAATACATAGGCCAGATTGAAGGACCAAGGCACTGCTAGAGCATATATCAGTACCGCCTTGGGATCCCGGGACCTGGACCCGTAACAAGAAAGTTTGGCATTCTAACAGGACGCCATCAGATCCTATTCTGGTGTGCCCCATAGCTGAATCAGCTGGGCAAATACCTCCGGATGGAGTTCCCACTCCCCCAGATGAAAAGTCCCGCCTCCCAGTTCTCTACTCCTGGGATGTGGATTGCTGAGAGATGGCAAGAGTGATCCTCTGCCCATCGGATTATTTTGGTTACCTCCATCATCGCTAGAGAACTCCTTGTTGCTCCTTGATGATTGATATAAGCTACAGTCGTGATGTTGTCCGACTGAAACCTGATTAATTTGGCCGCAGCAAGCTGAGGCCACGCCTGAAGCCCATTGAATATCGCTCTCAGTTCTAGAATATTTATCGGGAGAAGAGATTCCTCCCGAGACCATAAGCCCTGTGCTTTCAGGGAGTTCCAAACTGCATCCCAGCCTAGAAGGCTGGTATCTGTTGTTACAATGAGCCACTCTGGCCTGCGGAAACACATTCCCTGAGACAGGTGGTCCTGAGACAACCACCAGAGAAGAGGATCTCTGGTCTCCTGGTCCAGATGCAGTTGAGGAGACAAATCTGCATAATCCCCATTCCACTGTTTGAGCATGCATAGATGTAGTGGTCTGAGGTGTAGGCGGGCAAAAGGAACTATGTCCATTGCCGCTACCATGAGTCCGATTACCTCCATATACTGAGCCACTGATGGCCGAGGAATGGAATGAATAGCTCGGCAAGTGGTTAAGAGCTTTGATTTTCTGACCGCCATCAGAAATATTTTCATTTCTACCTAGTCTATCAGAGTCCCTAGGAAGGAAACTCTTATAAGAGGGAAGAGAGAACTCTTTTTTATGTTCACCGTCCACCCGTGAGATCTCAGAAAAGCCAACACAATGTCCGTGTGAGACTTGGATAGCTGGAAAGTTGACGCCTGAAATAAGATGTCGTCTAGATAAGGCGCCACTGCTATGCCCCGTGGTTGTAGAACCGCCAGAAGGGACCCTAGCACCCTTGTGAAAATTCTGTGAATAAGGATGTGTAGATACGCATCCTTTAAGTCCACGGTAGTCATATATTGACCCTCCTGGATCCGCGGTAGAATAGACCGAATAGTCTCCATCTTGAATTTGAGTAACTTGTTTAGAATGTTGAGATCCAAGATTGATCTGAAAGTTACCTCTTTTTTGGAAACCACAAACAGGTTTGAGTAAAAACCTAGGCCCTGTTCTTCTTTTGGGACTGGGCGGATCACCCCCATGGTATGTAGGTCTTCTACACAGCGTAAGAACGCCTCTCTCTTTGTCTGTTTACAGACAATCGAGAAATGTTAAAAGTCCCCCTTGGAAGAGAGCCTTTGAATTCCAGAAAATATCCCTGGGACACAATTTATAAAACCCAGGGATCGTGAACATTTCTTGCCCAAGCCTGAGCGAAGAGAGAAAGTCTGCCCCCTACTAGATCCGGTCCTGGATCAAGGGCTACCCCTTCATGCTGTCTTAGAGGCAGCTGTAGGCTTCTTGGCCTGTTTACCCTTGTTCCAAGCCTGGTTAGGTCTCCAGACTGACTTGGATTGGGCAAAATTCCCATCTTGCTTTGCAGCAGAGGAAGCTGAAGCGTGACCACTCTTGAAATTCCAAAAGGAACGAAAATTATTTTCTTCTTATTTGATCTATCCTGAGGGAGGGCATGACCTTTCCCTCCAGTGATGTCTGAAATAATGTCTTTCAGTTCAGGCCCGAATAGGGTCTTTCCTTTGAAAGGGATGTTCAAAAGTTTAGTTTTAGATGACACATCAGCAGACCAGGATTTTAGCCATAACGCCCTGCGTGCTAAAATGGCAAAACCTGAATTCTTTGCCGCTAATTTAGCCAGTTGAAAAGTGGCATCTGTAATAAAAGAATTAGTCAATTTAAGGGCCTTAATTCTGTCCAAAATTTCTTCTAATGGAGTCTCCATCTGAAGAGCCTCTTCTAGAGCCTCAAACCAGAAAGCAGCAGCAGTAGTTGCAGGAACAATGCACGCAATAGGTTGAATAAGAAAACCTTGATGAACAAAAATTTTCTTCAGGAGACCCTCTAATTTTTTATCCACAGGATCTTTGAAAGCACAACTGACTTCAATAGGTATAGTTGTACGCTTAGACAGAGTAGAAATAGCTCCCTCCACCTTAGGAACTGTCTGCCACGAGTCCCGCATGGTGTCAGATATGGGAAGCATTTTCTTAATAACAGGAGGGGGAATGAACGGAATACCTGGTCTATCCCACTCCTTAGCAATAATATTCACAATCCTCTTAGGGACTGGAAAAATACATCAGTGTAAACAGGAACCTCTAAGTATTTATCGATCTTACACAATTTCTCTGGGACCACTATAGGGTCACAATCATCTATAGCATCTAATACCTCCCTGAGCAATAAGCGGAGGTGTTCAAGCTTAAATTTAAAGGCCGTCATATCAGAATCTGTCTGAGGAAGCGTCTTTCCTGAATCAGAAATTTCTCCCTCAGATAACAAATCCCTCACCCCTACCTCAGAGCATTGTGAGGGCATATCAGATACGGCTACTAAAGCGTCAGACTGCTCAGCATTTTTCCTTAACCCAGAGCTGTCCCGCTTTCCTTGAAAACCAGGCAGTCAGGATAAAACCTCTGTGAGGGTTGTATTCATAACTGTGGCCATGTCTTGTAAAATAAATGAATTTGACGCACTAGAGGTACTTGGCGTCACTTGTGCTGGCGTTACTGGTTGTGACACTTGGGGAGGGCTAGATGCTAAACCCTCATTTACTTCTGACTGAGAATCATCTATTGCTCTATTTTTAAGTGCTAATATATGTTCTTTATAGTTTATGGACATATCAGTACAATTGGGACACATTCTAAGAGGGGGTACCACAATGGCTTCCAAACATATTGAACAAGGTTTTCCTTGGTCTCAGACATGTTAAACAGGCTAGTAATGTAGCAAGCAAGCTTGGAAAACACTGTAATCAAAGTAAATAATACTTAGAAATAAAACGATACTGTGCCTTTAAGAGAAAAAAAGCTGCACAAATTCTGCAAAACAGTGTAAAAAAGCAGTAAACATAACGAATGTTTTACAGTAGTATCATATAGCCTTAGTAACTTTGCACAGCTATGCAAATAAACAATTAACCCCTTAATGGCAAAACCGGATTGAAAAAACATCAAAACCAGTAAAAAAGACTTTCAGCACTTTGCCACAGTTCTGCTGTGGCTCCTACCTGCCCTTCAGAACAATTTGTGGGGAAAAAACTTCTTTTACAGCCCTCAAACATGGCAGGAACCTCTGGAGAAGCAGTTAGAAGTCTCAGAGGAAAAGAAACTGCACAACTGAGGCACGAAAATAGGCCCCTCCCACCTCACTCAATGTTTTGAGGCCTAACAGACAAACACTAGAGTGTCTCTAAATTAACCATGTGGGTTAGAAAACTCAAAAACAAGCCACAATGACCCCTTTAGTCCTTCAAAAAAACGTTATAATTGCATCATTCACTGAATAAACAAAAACGTTTTTACCAAACAGTGTCACCAGTAACTAATGAGCCCTTCATGCAAGCTGAAATTCCTATCCAAGTGTCTGAATACAGCTTACCCTTCCCTCATGGGGATATTGCCAGCCTTTTCTAGAAATAACACAGTCTGTCTAGAAAAAAATAGACTGAACATACCTTAATGCAGTTTAGCCTGCAAACTGTTCCCCCAGCTGAAGTTTTCCTCTAATCTTCAGCTCTTGTGAGAACAGCAGTGGATCTTAGTTAAAAAATGCTAAGATCATCATCCTCCTTGCAGAAATCTTCATCCCTTTTCTGCCAGAGAGTAAATAGTACACACCGGTACCATTTAAAAATAAGAGAAAATAAAAACCTAACATTTTTGTCACTACACTCCTCTTTGCCCTTCCTAGCAGTTAAGCAGGCAGAGAGAATGACTGGGGGGTGGAGCTAAGGGGGGAGCTATATAGGCAGCTCTGCTGTGGGTGCTCTCTCTGCCACTTCCTGTAGGGGAGGAGAATATCCCACAAGTAAGGATGAATCCGTGGACTCAATACATCTTACAAGAGAAATGTAATTTATTTATTTTTTTGGCTCCTCAGCACCACTGTATTTACCCAAGTTATTATTTTTCAAACCAGACCACCAAGCCATATACCCCTAATTTAGTATATTAACACCTTGCATTACATCTTAGCATCCTAGGCTGAATGTCTGCACATCTGTACATGTTCATATGGCACTCATAGATTAGCCCTGAACTTTCCTGGGGTTGCTAGGCTGCAGTGAACAGTTAGAATGCTTTCCTGGATGGACCGTTACCTCAACATATAAGTACTGCATTATTGTGCAGCCTGTTTGCTATGCATTCGTTTTTTACTAAGCATATCAGTAAAAAATTGTTTATTATAAATGCTATTTTATAAGTTTTATTTTTTTAGACATAAAGTACGATATTCTAAGTTTGGCTTTTTATGTGCATCGGGTTATGGTGCGAGGGAAAACTGTTTACTTTCATCTTATAATACAAGTGCCATTCAATGCATGCAAAAATCTTATTTCTAGCAAAGTTAGCGCTCGAGCGGCAGTGTTAAATACCGCTCCACTTGTAATCTGGTCCTAAATCATTTATCTATAAAAATCCAAATAGAATTGAATGTTGCATTTTGAAGAAAGATCATTAGATAAACCTTTCTAAACGATTGTGGTCAACCCCTTAGCAAATTTAACAATATGGAGAAATGTAAGGAATAATTGTTATTTTTGTTTATTTTATGTAAATAAATAAAAAAAGAAATCTAACATGCACACATACACAAGCATAAGAAAGCCTATTTAAATATAAATTATTGGAAATGTGCTGAATTTCTGATATCAAGAGTCTATGTACCCTCATAAATAATTCTCTCATATTGACTTAAAACTCTCTTAAAACATGCTAACAAGAGTGCTGTGTGTGTGTAGGCAACATTGTTGCATTAAATGTGGGAAGAGTTTACTTACCCATTTATAGACCTGGGACAGAAATCCTCTTTGCTCCTGAAGAGTACTGGAAGCTACTCTGCTCTCTCTCTCCCCTTTGTTTATGGGTTACGGGTGTGGCAATAATTTACTAATCATTGCAGGATTCTTTTGTTCGGGGATCAGTCGAACTACCTCTGTAAACCGTGGAACGGTAATTCTATGCTCCCCAGGACACAACATGCTGTGTGTCTAGTTGTTCCTGGTCCTACTGGTGTGGATTATCTATCTGGATATGCACCCTGGCTAAGGTGGTTGGTCTGGGCCCTGACGTCTGGGTGGTTGAGTGACGGTCATTGCAGTAAGGATGATGTTACCAGGCTCGTAGTTTTGTGGTGTTCTTGCTGGGTTGCAGAGGGCCGAATACTTCCCTATTGTCATCCTAAGCACTGAACCAAGCTCCGCTTGCCAACCAGCCTATGACCATCTTACTTGGCAGGGGTCATTTTATACTTAGGCCCCAATCGCTGCCACCTGATTTTGATTATTTATTACTGCCGGTTTTCTTGTTCTACCAAAAATGCAACCCTCAGGTCTTACACCCAGCTATGTCTCTGTGTGTTTATTTATAGTTATGTTAGTTATAATTAGTTAAAGTATAAGGTTAAGCAGCATCTCAGGCTAATAGGTCATTTAATCCCTTATGAAAATGATGCCCAGAAGTGTCTCTAGACACATAATATACATGTGCAAGTCTGTCATGCTCCAAGTGCTGGTGACGTCATAATATGAGTGACAGCAGCACTAGGAGCATGTGTGACTGGATAATGGGCTAGATTCATGGAAGCTCATTATAATGACAAGGTGTCTCGTTATTTAGGCTACATCATGTTAAAAATCAATCAAGGATCACTTTACCTACCTATTTTAGACAATCTCCAGTGAGTGTTCCTGTAATTAACATACAGTATATAGTTGTAATAAGTGCTTCAAGAGGATATTTTGCGCACCAAATGAGAATTGCTACAAGCGAGGAAAAATAAACATTATGGATGCAATACTTAGAAATCGAGTTTGCAAAAAGGGTTCTTGAAAGATGTTGTAATTGCTAAATATTATGATGTCTGTTTTGTTATGTTACTGTTGTCTTTTCACTTAAAATCATATTGGTCTCAGCAATCTCATAGGTGCGAACGACGTGTAGGCAGCGTGTAGGCAGTGGGAGTTCTGAGGTGTTCTAATAGGGTTGTCAGGATTATTTTTAACCAAAAGCTGGATTTAGAAAGTTGTATCTTACCATCTTAAAACTGATGACATCTCATTGTTTTGTTTTAATTCACTAGTTTATGTTAGAGTGGACATAGTAACCCCTTACATCCTTAGGACGTTCCATTCCACCCTAGCAGCACTAGGCTTTAATGTCCTTAGAACGACATGGAACGTCCTAACTTTTGCAGCGTCCTACTTTCTTCTGTGTACAGACGCTGATTAATTCAACTGAGCAATACAGGCAGCCCCCCAGGAGCCAATCAGTGCCGTTTTTTGAAGCACATGATCACAGTGACGATTATGCGCTTCATTTTTCCTTTTTTGTTTACGTTCTGAACTTAGAAGGAGTTAACAGAGGATGTTGTTTTTATTCATTTTAATTTGTTTGTTTTTGATTGTTTTTTTACCTGATAATGGTTTCCTTGACAGTAGAAGATGTTCTATGCTGCTCGATGTTAAAGGGACATGAAACCCAAAATTGTTCTTTAAATTTTTATTGAGGCTACTGGTTTTCAAATCTTTCTTTAGGCCTCCCTAACAGGCCAGATTTTCAGGATTACATTGGATGAGAGCAGGTAAAATAACCATGTTTATTAATCAGCTGATTATTTCACCTGTGCTCCAGTTCAGATATCCTCAAAATAAATGTGGTCTGTTAGGGAGGCCTGAGGACAGGTTTGAAAACCAGTGAGCTAGGCCAATTTACATGCATTCAACTTTTACAGGTTTTGTAAATAGTAATGATTATCATTAAAGGAGCAGTCTACTCCAGAATTTGTATTGTTTAAAAATATATATAATCCCTTTATTGCCCATTGCCCAGTTTTGCATAACCAACACGGTTATATTAATATACTTTTTACCTCTGTGATTACCTTGTATCTAAGCCTCTGCCTTCAAGGGCTTAGAAATAAGCAAATTAACCTACCTAGGTTTAGCTTTTAACTAAGAACACCAAGAGAACAAAGCAAATTTGATTATAAAAGTAAATTGGAAAGTTGCCTAAAATGACATACCCTATTTAAATCATGAAGGTTTAATGTAGACTAGACTGTCCCTTTAAGTCATTTTTGCAAATGCCAATGTATTGCCAAAATGTTTGTAATCAAATTTGAAATTAACTACTGGTTATGGGAATACACCTGATAATATCTATATGTTCGAAGTTTATAGAATATACAGGGTATAAAGAATATGTTAGAATTTGAATAGGACTTTAGGTAGAGGGACATTAGCTTTTTTTGTAATATAAAGATCAGCACCTCTAAAATGCTCCAGTCTCAATAGCTACTGCTTGGTAAGAATATATATATAAGGATAGATATATATTTTACCAAAATACCATCAGACATATATAGAAATGTGTATTTATGAATAAATAGAAGATATTCTGTTATTTGAAGAACATTGGAATGTGAAATATTCAGATTTTCGTGTTGGGTTAGAGCACATGAGAATATGCGATCCGGTTTGCGCAAAAAGTTTACTTCTAGCTCAAGTAACGATTATGCTGAAGGGTTCATTTGTGCTCCACTTGTAATCTGGCCTATTGTTAAATCTGAATTAAATTGCTCTATTTATGCACATTAAGAATGAGAACTCCCAAGTTCCTCAAGTTTCAAAATAAAATGTTGCTTTATACAGCACAGGAGCATTTACAAATTTAATAAAAAAATAAAAACCATAATATATTTTGAAATGGATCATACATTTCTAGGCTTGGAAATATTTAACAGGAATGTGCTGCTGCATTTTGTAATTTATATCATCTATAGAAACCTATGATTAACTAATCGATACATTTATAGCTGCTATGATCCATATATTTTATGTCATGTTCTCCAAATATGTAGTTATATGCAATTATGGAATTTCATTAGGACCTTTTCATTAAAAGATTTATTTAGCACTTTTGTTTAATTTTTATCTTCTAAAATGCATTAACTGTCTATATTATTCCAGGAAATCTTGGTTCATAAACTTGTTGTGTTATAAAAATTAAACTAAAAAACTAAGTCTAAACTTTTTTGTAGGGTTCAATGACGAGCATATTGAGTGGTGGCTTGCTGCCCTTGTATATCTATCAACAGACATTGTCCTTTTCATCTATTTCTCTCCCTATTTGAGGCTGTCATGGAGACAAGGGCTCTAGAAATGTTACAAGTGCTCTGTAATCTTCTTTAGATGACAAATGCCATAGAAATGCAAATTATTACCACTCTGCTCTACATTTCGTAAGCCTGTTTTTGACCTTACAGTACTGTATTAGAAACAACCAACATATAGTGATACAGAATACTCAGATTGCAGGTATAGTGGCTATTTGTACCTGTGTAAAGTATGATAATCTAAATTTATGAATGCCACCTGCAAGGATGAGTTTCTGATAGGTCAATGTAGGGAGGGAGAGAAAGAAAGAGAGACAAAGAGGAGGGGAGAGAGAAAGAGAAAGAAAGAGAGAGAGAAAGAAAAAGAGAGAGAGAGAGAGAGAGAGAGAGAGAGAGAGAGAGAGAGAGAAAGGAGAGACAAAGAGAGAGAGAGAGAGAGAGAGAGAAAGAAAGAGAGAGAGAGAGAGAGAGAGAGAGAAAGAAAAAGAGAGAGAGAGAGAGAAAGGAGAGACAAAGAGAGAGAGAGAGAAAGAGAGAGAGAAAGAAAAAGAGAGAGAGAGAGAGAAAGGAGAGACAAAGAGAGAGAGAGAGAAAGAGAGAAAGAGAGAGAGAAAGAAAAAGAGAGAGAGATAGAGAGAGAAAGGAGAGACAAAGAGAGAGAGAGATAGAGAGAGAGAAAGAAAAAGAGAGAGAGAGAGAGAGAGAGAGAGAGAGAGAAAGGAGAGACAAAGAGAGAGAAAGAGAGAAAGAGAGAGAGAAAGAGAGAGAGAGAGAAAGAAAAAGAGAGAGAGAGAGAGAGAGAGAAAGGAGAGGCAAAGAGAGAGACAGAGAGAAAGAATGAAATAAAGAGATAAAAAGAAAGAGAAAAAGAGAGAGTTTTGAAAGATGGTTCAAATTGAGAGCACCCCCTGTGCGCACACCTATGTTTATGATTCTGAACCTTCCAAGGAGAGACTCATTTGTTTTGAACATTTTTCTTTTACATTTAGGAGTTTATTAGACTTTGGTTCATTAATTATGGATGTTGTTTGTGGGCTCCATGAAAGAAAGCACCTTGTAAGAGTATATAAATGCTTTGTATTTCTTTACAATTTCCAATCCAACAGAAAACTCAGCATTCATTTTTGAATGTTTTATTTTTTTGTTCATGATTAGTTCACGTGTCAGCTGGTTGGTTAAAGGGACACTACAAAAAAAATTAAAAACTTTCATGATTCAGATAGAACAAGCAAGTTTAAACTGCTTTTATTTACTTCCATTATGAGATTGTGCTCAGTATTTTTATATGCAGAATTTCTGAGGCATTAGCTCCTAATGACCACGCAGTTGTTGGTTATGGAATTATACTGTATTTAATGGTCCTTTTTGTTCTTTTTTTTCCCCCTTTAATTTGCTCCCAATGATCCATTTTACCAGCTGGAGTGTATTAAATTGTTTACACATAGCCCCTTAACCATTATATCAGCATTTAAAATAGCTGCTTTTACCTGTGGTATCCCTACCTTTACTCAAAGTTTTTATACTTAAAGGGACAGTCTAGTGAAAATTAAACTGCCATGATTCAGTTAGGGCATACAATTCTAGACAACTTACCAATTTACTTGTATCAACAAATTTGCTTTGTGCTCTTGGTATTCTTTGTTGAAAGCTAAATCTAGGTAGGCTCATATGCTAATTTCTAAGTCCTTGAAGGCCACCTCTTATCCCAGTGCATTGACAGTTTTTCACAGATAAACAGCACTAGTTCATGTGTGCCATATAGATAACATTGTGCTCACTCCTGGGAAGTTATTTATGCGTCAGCACTGATTGGCTAAAATGCAAGTCTGTCAAAAGAACTGAAATAAGGGGGCAGTCTGCAAAGGGTATTCCCTTCGCAGCGCTGCTCCACATCAGGTTGTTCTATTTAAACAGTGTGCTTTGGTTACACTGTGTAAGTTTTCCTCAACACAGTGCAGCCTGAGAGAAGCACTGTTTTGAAGAGAATATAGAGCAGCGCTATAAATGGCAGCGCATTTATTGATAAATGGCTCTCAGGGATTTTTCAACCCTGCCCCCGAGCTTTTCCCGGGCTGTAAAAGCTGTGACTCCTGAATGTAAGACATTCTTGTAAGCAATTTTTAACTATATTTTTACAGCAGAAAATCTTTCAATCAAAAAAAATCTCATTGCAAAAAGTGGAGAAAAGTCTGCCTTTGGGGCTTAGATACAAGATAATCACAGAGGTAAAAAGTATTTTAATATAAACAATAACAATTCTGGAGTAGACTGTCTTTTTAAGTATAGGCTAAACATAGCCAGTAACGAAATAAAACTCCCAGCGGGAGGTAGGAGAGATAAGTATTAAAATGTTAATTTTCATTTGTTCTCTCTAAGGGCCTAATATTCAAAACCTTGCAGGCATAGAGAGAAATCACACAAAATATTTGGGATTTTTTTTAGACCTTGTATTGTAATGTAGGAGTCTCTGTTTCACATAAAGAACACTACATAGCAACATAAACATTTCTCAAGATACAATTTGTGTTGCTAATCTTTTTTTAAGGGCCTCTTCGCATGGAGAGAAATCAACAACTTATTTTACTGAGCATTATATTGTAAAGTAAGTGTCTCTCCTTAACATAAAGCATATTAGTGAGCTCCCCTTAATGAGATACACAGCTCCCAAAGTAACATTGCATTTAAAACCATTTCAGAGAGGACTCATAATATTGGCGAGACCTCTTATAGAATTTTACCAAACCAGAGAGGATTTTAGAATCGGACCCTAAGGGGCGTTGTCATGTTAAAGGTGAGATATTATTGGAAGCTATGTTCACAAATATATATATATTGAAATAAATATCATATATGAAGCTAATGGTATCAAGTTATTACAGTAAATTACACTTCACAGAAAAACTGCCTGCTGTGACCCCTCTTGTTCTGAAACACAGATTTGTAGAACAAAGAAATGGACACTTGTAAAACTCAAGATGTCACTTTAACAGAGGATCCCTCTTCTATGTAATAAAAGTTATCAGGTAATGACCCCATGTGGAGATATACAGACATACTGTCTATAATAAACTTTTGAAGCCTGAGTGTAATAAAAGTTATCAGGTAATGACCCCATGTGCAGATATACAGACATACTGTCTATAATAAACTTTTGAGGCCTGAGTATATGCAGAGAAAAAACAGTTTTACAGGAGAAATGACCATTCACACTTCAATACAAATTGGTACCTGCTGTGGTTCAATACGCATAAGGCATCTGAACTCAAGCTGTGGTTCAATACGCATAAGGCATCTGAACTCAAGCTGTGGTTCAATACGCATAAGGCATCTGAACTCAAGCTGTGGTTCAATACGCATAAGGCATCTGAACTCAAGCTGTGGTTCAATACGCATAAGGCATCTGAACTCAAGCTGTGGTTCAATACGCATAAGGCATCTGAACTCAAGCTGTGGTTCAATACGCATAAGGCATCTGAACTCAAGCTGTGGTTCAATACGCATAAGGCATCTGAACTCAAGCTGTGGTTCAATACGCATAAGGCATCTGAACTCAAGTTACCTACAGACATATGGGAATGCTGTGACTTAATCTTCATATGGGATTATATTAACAACATATATATATATATATATATATATACTGTGTATATATATATATATATATATAAATATATATATATGTATTGATCTGAAACTTATGCTATACTGGATAAATGTCTATTGTATTGAATACACAGCTGTATGGTAAATTAAAAATATCTAACCAATTTATTTAAAAATAAATACATTTTTCTTTGTTTTCCAAAAAATCTAATGAGTCTTACAGGGAAGAACCTGGTGTGAAGATGAGGTTTCCAAATAAGATACTATAAGTTAATATACAAATGCATCATAGATTTTGAGCCCATGTCTTAAACACTGTTGAGACATGTATTAATAAATAACTATAATGCTCATGTATGTCTATAATATAAGATGTAACAAGGAAATTAAATATGCACCAGTATATCAAATGAACTGATATACAAGATAAGTCAGATAAACATATATATTTGATTGATTTATACTACTAGTCCCTCATAAAAATGCAACTTTAAAGGCATCTTCTTAAATATTATATATTTAGTCTTGAAATACTCAGGGTAAAATAGTATCACATAATCCAATACACATAGAACATGTGGTTTGTTCATACCGGAAATTAAAGGATATTTAATACATATTTTAAAGGTTAGATACTAGACTGTTAGCAATGTTGATAATGAAACTGCATTTCTGGTTGTCTGCTGCCCCCTAATGGATTAAAACTGGTATGACAGCCAAGCGAGTTGACTGTTGGAGCCCATGCACTCCCAGTAAGCCAATTGAATTTTCAGATCTGATGGCCAGTGAAGGGACAAGCTTCTGTGGGGCGTATCCAAACATTCACCAATGATTACAAAATAGATGCAGGGTTTATGACTTGAAAAGTTCATGTATAGGAGAAAAAAGGGTCTTTGCTTGGTAAAATTTTGACTGATAACTTTGCTGGCCTTTTGGAAACACAGTCTCTATAAGCAAAAATTGGGCTACCTTTTCTTATCCATATTGCAAAATACCTCTCTTATTTTATGAGGTGAATTGGACTGGATCGGATCTGAAAAAGCTGAAACATTTAATTGATTTATTTGGTGATGTATATGGCTGCTCTCTATTTTTTTAATGTTTTAAATCAAAGTATTCTAAAACAATAGTTATATTGAAGTTGTGATTTAAAAGTACAATTTTTTTCTTATATTTAATATTAATTAAACCAAATGTAGTAAGTATACTGGTATTAAATATTAATATATTAATATTAAAGAATTTTGTATTTTAATATCATAAATTAATTACAATTATTGCTATATGAATATTTTAGAATTTGCCTTATTTTAGCTAAATAAGAGGTTATTTCAGGGCAGACATATTGGCATATAAATTGTCTGTTTGTATTAATAGTACATACAATTTCTGGTGTTTTTAAGTGAAGTTATATAGAACCATTTGTGGGCTAAGTAGCTTAATTATACTTGTCTGAAAGTTATCTTAAATCTATTGAGATCCAGTAAGATTTGTGTGAAGTATCTTGTTATATTGTTTAACTAAACACTGTTACGTTAGCGGTCCATATTCTGGTATTTTATTGTGGTATTTTAATGCGATTCATTGTGAGTAAAGTTAATTTTAAAGGTATATCTTTTATGATCTGTTGCTTAGAATAGTGTAATGAAATAAGCGTGCATAATTGATTCATAATCTAGTCTCTACTCAAATATAATTCAATGTGTATATAAAACTAACTAATATAAGAATTTAGGAATAAATATTAATTTCAGTTGTTTCGTATATACATTTTTAATTGGAGGTTATTTTAAAGAATAATAATAAATAATAATTTTATAATCTCGTATATACCTACATATTATCTGGAGGCACTGCAGTAGATATTATTATCTTTATCACATTGATATAATATATTTATAGTAAATAGAAATTATTATCTCGAAAAAATTAATAATTTTTTTTCTTGTTGGTCAAAATGGCATTAGTGTTTTAATTGCACCAAATACTAAGCCAAAATAATAATGTCTATTACTAGAAGTGAATCAAATGACTCTATACTCAGTGTTGAAATATGTCCCCTAAAATTGCCCCTTACTAAAGCTGATTCTCTTAAAATAGACGCTATCAGCCACATTAAAAATAGATGTAATATTGCGGGAGATTTAAATGATTATATGGATATGCTTGCAATTAAGGCCAAAAATATTGCTATTGATAATGGAAGGTGGAATGAAAAAAAGCAATTTGTTCGAAGAATTATAAAAAATTAATGAATGTAAAAATTTGAGAAAACGGGATGAGCTAATACTAAAATCCTGGCCCCTTGTAATATGCATTATGGACGAAATGTCTATCCACCTTATAGAAAAGGAATTACAATTACAGGAGTTAGACGATAATATTCGCTCATCACGCAAATGCAAAAAGAATTTAGAAATAGCCAAAAATGAAATTATTACATTTAAACAAGACATGGCCACCTTCCAAGACTATAACCTAAATTTAGTAGCTAAAATAGGACATTTAAATAAACTCACAGAAAGTCAGAAAGAGCTTAGTGAATTAAAAAGACAATCTCGCCATAATGAAAACTGCAGAACATTAGGGAAGAATTTAAACAAAGGACCCCTATCGGGTCAGAAGTAAACTTCCCACATAGACAGCCACCTCATGTTATAAATGTAGGGAACTGCTATACTTCACAGGGGGAGGGCAGCTTCAGTAGTGAGTGAGAGGGCGGAGCCAGCTACCCAGATAGCCCATATAATACTAATATGTGTAAGGGTTCTCCCCATAGTAAATAAAGGGCAGATAAGGGGCACTTCAGTCCCAAAAATGTAGATTATAATGAAGGGGATCTTACCTTTAGATTGGAAGAAGCCTATGAGATAGGACAGCCTGAAATCTTTCCAGGATTTCAGCAAATAGTCGAACAGCAAATCTCCTTAGCTAATGGCTGTTGCAGTGATGATGAACACTGACAGCTAGGAGAACTCCTGATGGAGTACAAGGATATTTTTTCTACGGATTCTTATGACTGTGGGACTACAGACTTGCACATTGCAAGAATCCAAACAGATCCCAATGCACCACCTGTCTTTGTTAAACAATACAGACTTCATTTAGCCTCATATAGATTCTCTTGCAGAAATCATAAGGAACTTGGAAGAAAGAGGTATTATCAGACAGGTGCATAGCTCTTATAACAATCCTATTCTAGATGTTCTTAAGCCCAATGGACAATGGTGTTTGTGTGCTGACTTAAGACAGCTAAACAATCAAGTGTACATGTCTAGCTGGCCTGAGCCATAAATTGACCAGTGCCTAACACAGATGCAGGGATCCAAAATATTCACTGCCATTGATTGTGCACAGCGATATTGGACCATAAAGGTACATGAGGAGGACCAGTATAAGCTTGCATTCTCGTTCCAAAAGGTCCAGTATGCATTCCAAAGGCTCCCATTTGGATACATAAATTCAGGACATGAATTTGCTGTATTCATACATAAGGCTATGCCTGATGCACTGGAAAGGCAGACCATATCTTATGTTGATGATGTTTTGGTCAAAAGCACAGACTTTGAAAAACACATCACAGAACTTAAACATGTCCTCAGCCAACTTAAAAGGGCAGGTGTCAAATTATACCTACAAAAATCTCAATGATGCCGCACTCGTGTAAACTTCTTGGGACTTGAAGTTACATCTGAAGGGTTAAATCCTCAGAAGAAAAAGATGGAAGCTATAATAAATTCTAAGAACCCAACTAACTTAAAGGAATTGAGATCATTCCTGGGTATGACAAATTATTTTCGGAAATGTATTGATAATTATGCAGAATTAGCTAAACCACTGCTACTTCTTCTAAAGATGGATGTGAAATGGCACTGGAGTGAGGCTCAAGAGACAGCCATCAGATAGCTGAAGAGAAAACTTACACAAGCACCTTCCTTAGCATACCCTGAAGGGGGTAAACCTTTCTACTTAGAGACAGGTTACACAGATATAAGCATGAGTGCTGTTTTGTACCAAAAACATGATAATTTAAGTAAAGTCATTGCTTATGCGAGCAAAACTCTATCCCCAGTAGAAATGAAATTTAGTGATTGCGAAAAAGCCCTCTTATCTACTGTATGGGCTCTACAAAATGTCCGCAGCTATATACAGGGTGAGAAAATTATTGTAGAAACGGCCAACCAGCCTTTGCTATAACTGCAAAGTGAGAGAATAAGAGATGGGAACTTGTCTAATAGCCGCATAACAGCTTGCACTCTTTCCACTACAAGCAAAATAAAAAGAATCCAGTCTCAAAGGGGCTTGCTGAGCTCCATTACTGTACTGCTAAGGATCATGGGGAAGAGTTATTAAAAGATGATTTCCTGTAGGAACAATTGCTTTCCCCATATAAAATATACAATGAGGATCATTGTCAAACATTACCTTGGGTATATGTTGATGGTTGTTCTTACCATGCCACCATTGATAATGAGTGCAGATTAGTCACCGGCATTGGTATAACTTGGGCAAATGGATTCCCAAACATTTCTGTAGGTTTCAACATTACACCAAGATGCAGTCAAGTTGCAGAACTCACTGCTGTTCTAAAAACCATTGAGATGGCTATTGAACAAGGTATTCATGAATTTGGGATCATTACTGACTCAAATTATGTGCGTGACAGTTTTGTTGAATACCTGCCAACTTGGAAAAGAAATGGCATGCAGAAAACTAACAACAAACCAGTCAAACATGGCAAGTTGTTCTGAAAGATTGATAATCTAGTGGTGTCCAATGGTTTAACCATAAACTGGAAAAAGACCAAGGGTCATTCTAGGGTTCTAGGTCCTGATAAGGAAGATAATGATCTTGCAGATTCATTAGCCAAACAAGGAGCTATAACTAGAGAACTCCTTAATATCGACAACTTAATGGGTGCAATTCAGGTAGAAGCCATTACCAGAAACCAGGCTAAACAACAGAGTGAGCCTAACCTGGTACAATGGAGCCAGGATTCTCCTTGTGAGGACCTGATCACTAGTCAAAAAGAAGACCCCATTATAGGTATCTTCTATAAACACATAGAAGATCCTGAAAGCAACCCCATCTCAAAAGAGGATGGTATTGGCAAGGAAGATCTTAGAATCTTAATGAAATCCAAATCACAATTCAAGTTATAGGATGGTTTGTTAATTAGAACCTCCAAAACTGGCATCCAGCAATGGGTAGTACCTACCCAGTGCAGAGGTCTCATGCTTCAACATGCCCATAATGCTCCTACATCTGGCCATTGTGGTGCCAAATGAACATATAAAATATTGCGTGATTACGCCTTTTGGCCACATATGTTGAAGGATGTTCAAACCTACTGTCTAGGTTGTTTAATCTGTCCACAGTTCCAACCAACTGCGCTAACACATAGAGCGTCATTGCAGAAAAAGGGGATGGTAAGGCCATGGTCAGATATACAAATTGATTTTATTGGTCCAGTAACTAAGTCATCAAGAGGTAACAAATTCATGTTGACAGTAACTTGCCTATGAACATGACCCTGAAGGTAAAATAATAACTAGTACCTATAGGAAACCGTAATCAAAAAACACCATTCTAAGAGCTGATTCCTGCCATGCCCCACATATGCGGAAAGGTATTCCCAAAGGACAGTACCTTAGGCTACGGAGAAACAACAGCTCCCTCTAATTGTATAATAAACAAGCGGAAGATCTCACTCAAAGATTGACAGCTAGGGGATATAAAAAGAGTACCCTTCTCAATATTAAATTACAAGTAGCGAGAATGGATAGGGTGACCCTGCTTAACAAAAGTACACGTACAAGAACAAAAGCAACATCTATGTCCGACAATAGAACATCATTACTCAAATATATGCTTTGTAACTAAATACAGCAATCAATTCTATACCATTATTAAAATCATAAAAAAGTATTTACCAGTCCTCAATGGAGACATTGCTCTAAGAAATAAACTAGAAAGAAACATAAAATGTGTGGCAAAAAAGCACCAACCATACGTGATAAGGTCACCCAGAGATTCCACAACAAAATTTCAGTTAATATGAACTGGCTCACACCTGCTAAAGGCAACTATAAATGTGGCCGTATTCCCTGTAAAAACTGTGCTTACACAGAAAAAAGTCATACATTCAGCTCCTCACAAACAAACAAATCATACCCAATAACTACAAGAATGGATTGCACATCAACCCACATTATATACCTTATTACATGTACATGTTGCCTACAAAAATACATAGGTATAACAACACAATCACTAAAGATCGCATTAGAGAACATCTCACATCAATAGAGGAAGAAATACCTAGAACCCCAGTGGCTAAGCATTTTCATACACATGAACGAAGACTAACCCATTTTTCATTTAAGGCTATAGAACAGATAACGAAAAATCCATTAGGAGGAGACAGAAATAAGACATTATTTAAAAGAGAAGTATATTGGATTTTCACATTACAGACTAGAGTACCACAAGGTATGAATAAGAGATATGATGTGAACCTATTCATAGATTAGTCATAAGGAGCTTAATCCAAGTTAGAATTTATAAACATAATTCAAACATAATTTCCATTATCCAATATATTAACACACGTTTCTATAGCTTTCCTCATTTTCCACTAATTCATAATTAAAAATTATAAATAAAATTAATCATAATAAAACCTAAAATAACAAAAAACCCTCCAAGGAGTTCTACTTGTCCCTCCCTCAGGGAATATCCCCTTCCACTACGATTCTACTAGCCCTATTCTAATTATCTTAAAACTTTCACTTTTTTTTATTTTTCAATTGATTAGGAACTATTTGAGTAGTCGGTCACAATTTTTAGTCATTGACAACACAGGTATTGTGGTATAATGCAAATACTCTAGCAGTAGAAAGATCTTATTCTTTTGACCTCCCCTTATCCATAGTCTGTAGTGACAGTCTAGTAAAACTTAACTTCAGCTCCATCTAATAATAATAATTAATACAATTATTTAAAAGTCTTAAGGGGTTGTTATTATAACTTTTGAGATCCACAATGAGAAAGTTCTTATGCTATCCTCTAATCTTAGTGAATAACATATATTTATACACATGTGACATTCCATAGGATTCACCTAAACTGCTGTATTCTTCTAAAAAAAAAAATGTTTTTCTTTCCAAATAGATTAAGGAATATATTTTTTTCATTACCCCATTGTAGATGTTTTTAATTCCTAATGAGAAATAGTATTGAAATAAATTACAATTTTTTAGGTTGTTTTTTATCATTTCATGTGTTTCTTTATGTAGATTATTTATACAAATAATTTTGTTTCTTTATTTTTTATTCTTTTTCACTCATTTATTATTCTTCATCTTTATTTTTATATATGTAAAAATATTTTCTTCTATTGTTGAAATTGAAATGCACCAAGTGAACATATGAGCATATAAAAAACTGGTGTACATATATTCACCAATATTACTAATTGTAAGCTAGATAATTGTTTTAGGCATTTAACATGTTCTATTTGGCCCCTTTCTGCTCTGGAGCCATATATATAGGTGTTCAACTTTATACCAACCACATATTTCACTAGTATCACCTTGCTTCAGATTTGTATATATACTTCAACATACAAGCAAGTGTTAAAATCTTGTTACCTGCTGATTGGTTCCATACACCTATATATTGGCCCAGCACAGCTGAGACCAATATCTCTGATGAAGCGCATGTACGCATGCGCGAAACGCGTCAGATAGGAGTTACCTGGTGTCTCCTGTAGAAGCCTGTCTCCAATAAAGAACTTTCGTGGATTTACCATAAGACTCAGCGTTTCTTTTTCCTCTTTGTATATTCACTAAATGGGTAGAGTGCATCAGTGCACCTAACAATAGTGCTGAAACATGCGCAGCATTTCTCATCAATCACGTGTTTTCCAGATTTGGTTTACCCCAGCGAATCGAATCCGATCGAGGAACCCACTTCACTAGCGAAGTAATGACCAAAGTATGGAAAATACTAGGGGTCAAAAGAAAGCTCCATATTGCATATAGAGCTGCCTCTAGTGGTGGTGTAGAGCGTTACAACCAGTCCATTGTGAAAATCCTCAAACATTTGTGAGTGAAACAGGTAAAAACTGGAATGTAAAATTACCTCTAGTCCTAATGGCATTAAGAGCAACTCCAAGTAGTGCTACTAAGATCTCACCTTTTGAATTGATGACTGGTAGAAGAATGGTTCTACCTCAACATCTATTGTACCATACATCAGACCAGAACTTGATAAATGCTGCCAATACACATCAATATGTGGAGAACTTAAGGAAACACCTGCAATATGCCTTTGCATTCGCTCAAAGGAACATAGAGTAGTCAGCAACTGCCGCTAAAGCCTATTATGATCTCAAAACGTCCAAAAAAGGAATATGAAATAAATGATAAAGTTTATCTTTATAACTTTGGAAGAGATCAGGTTAAGGAGAATAAATTTCCTCCATCATGGAAGGGTCCTTTTGTCATTACTGACAAAATATCTCCAGTTGCCTGTAAAATTAGGATACCTAAAAATGATACTTTTATGGATAAATGGGTCCATATTAATTAATTGTGGGCGTGCCATCCTAGATCCCAACTGCAAGCCATAGAGGGAGAATAACAGACTCTCTTCATAATAAGACTGTCTATAATGCATATCATGTAAATACCCTCACCAATTACATGGGTTTTCAGTCAATTTCCAATACATGTGTCCTACATATATTGAAAATTGAAAGGGGGGATTATGTAATGTAAAAGGTGAGATATCATTGGAAGCTATGTGCACAAATATATATATATAAATATCATATATGAAGCTAATGGTGTCAAGTTATTACAGTAAATTACACTTCACAGACAGACTGCCTGCTGTGACCTCCTCTTGTTCTGAAACACAGATTTGTAGAACAAAGAAATAGACACTTTATGACCCCATGTGGAGATATACAGACATACTGTCTATAATAAACTTTTGAAGCCTGAGTGTATGCAGAGAAAAAACAGTTTTACAGGGGAAATGACTATTAACACTTTGATACAAATTGGTACCTGCTGTGTTTCAATACACATAAGGCATCTGAACTCAAGTTACCTACAGACATATGGGACTGCTATATATATATATATATATATATATATATATATATTGATCTGAAACTTATACTATATTGGATAAATGTCTGCTGTATTGAATAAGTAGCTGTATAGTAAATTTAAAATATCTAACCAATTTATTTAAAAATAAATAATGTTTCCTTAGTTTTCCAGAAAATCTAATGAGTCTTACAGGGAAGAACCTGGTGTGAAGATGAGGTTTCCAAATAAGATACTATAAGTTAATATATAAATGCATCATAGATTTTGAGCCAATGTCTTAAACACTGTTGAGACATGTATTAATAAATAACTATAATGCTCATGTATGTCTATGATATAAGATGTGACTAGGAAGTGAAATATGTACCAAATGAACTGATATACAAGATAAGTCAGATAAACATATATATTTTATTGATTTATACTACTAGTCCCTCATAAAAATGCAACTTTAAAGGCATCTTCTAAAATACTGTAAGAAATATATCATATTTAGTCTTGAAATACTCAGGGTAAATAGTATGACAGAATCCATTACACATGGAACATGTGGTTTGTTGATCCCGGAAATTAAAGTATATTTAATAAATATTTTAAAGGTTAGATACTAGACTGTTAGCAATGTTGATAATGAAACTGCATTTCTGGTTGTCTGCTGCCCCTTAATGGAATAAAAACTGGTATGACAGCCAAGCTAATTGACTATTGGAGCCCATGCATTCCCAGTAAGCCAATTGAATTTTCAGATCTGATGCCAATGAAGGGACAAGCTTCAGTGGGGCGTATCCAAAAATTCACCAATGATTACAAAATAGATGCAGGGCTTATGATTTGAAAAGCTCATGCATAGGAGAAAAAAGGGTCTATGCTTGCAAAAAATTTGACTTATAACCTTGGACTTATCTGAAAACGCTGAAACACTCAATTGATTTATTTGGTGATGTATATGACTGCTCTATATATATTTTTAATGTTTTAAATCAAGGTATTATATATTATTATAACTATAGTTATATTGTAGCTGTATTTAAAAGGAGAATTTATTCTTATATTTAATATTAATTAGACCAAAGGTAGTAAGTATACTGGTATTAAATATTAATGTTTAGAAAGAATTTTGTATTTTAATATCATAAATTAATTACAGTTATTGCTATATGTATATTTTAGAATTTGCCATATTGTAGCTAAATAAGAGGTTATTTCAGGTCAGACATATTGGCATATAAATTGTTTGTTTGCATTAATAATACACACAATTTCTGGTGTTTTTAAGTGAAGTTATATAGAATAATTTGTGGGCTAAGTAGCTTAATTATACTTGTCTGAAAGTTATCTTAAGTCTATCGAGATCCAGTAAGATGTGTGTGTGAAGTATCTTGTTATATTGTTTAACTAAACACTGTTAAGTTAGCGGTCCATATTCTGGTATTTTATTGTGGTATTTTAATGCGATTTATTGTGAGTAAAGTTAATTTTAAAGGTATATATATATATATATATATATATATATATATATATATACCTACAATGTATACTGCTTTCTAATTGGGAGGAGATGCGTACATTACAAAAATACACAATAAAATTTGTAAATCATACAAAACAAATAATTTAACCATTCACACAAAAATATGCAGGAAAAAATTGTATTGTTAAGGTGCATCAAAAATTACAACAATATGTAAATTGCAAATTAATAAATGATATGAAATATGCACCGCGTAATTTGTAATTTAAGTACAGTGAATGTGCAAAAAACACAAATAAATGAATAGTACAAAATACATAGCGCAATTATTGGGGGGTTTTTGTAAAATGGGCTGAACATGGGAGTTGGGATGGGCATGAATGAAATTTTTTCGCAAATCCAGCGTAATTCAGTTCTAACTGTTTTTTCTTGCAAATTCTTGCACAGGTGGTAAGTTTTAACCAAAATACTTAAAACACTAATTATTCTGAAGGAAAAATCTATGCATACGAAGATCACAGCATATTTAAGGTACACTACAGTGAAAACAGTGTAATTTATTTTGTATTAGACGTAATAACATAATTTATGTAAGAACTTACCTGATAAATTCATTTCTTTCATATTAGCAAGAGTCCATGAGCTAGTGACGTATGGGATATACATTCCTACCAGGAGGGGCAAAGTTTCCCAAACCTCAAAATGCCTATAAATACACCCCTCACCACACCCACAATTCAGTTTAACGAATAGCCAAGAAGTGGGGTGATAAAAAAGTGCAAAAGCATATAAAATAAGGAATTGGAATAATTGTGCTTTATACAAAAATCATGACCACCACCAAAAAAAGGGCGGGCCTCGTGGACTCTTGCTAATATGAAAGAAATGAATTTATCAGGTAAGTTCTTACATAAATTATGTTTTCTTTCATGTAATTAGCAAGAGTCCATGAGCTAGTGACGTATGGGATAATGATTACCCAAGATGTGGATCTTTCCACACAAGAGTCACTAGAGAGGGAGGGATAAAATAAAGACAGCCAATTCCTGCTGCAAATAATCCACACCCAAAATAAAGTTTAATGAAAAACATAAGCAGAAGATTCAAACTGAAACCGCTGCCTGAAGTACTTTTCTACCAAAAACTGCTTCAGAAGAAGAAAATACATCAAAATGGTAGAATTTAGTAAAAGTATGCAAAGAGGACCAAGTTGCTGCTTTGCAAATCTGATCAATCGAAGCTTCATTCCTAAACGCCCAGGAAGTAGAAACTGACCTAGTAGAATGAGCTGTAATCCTTTGAGGCGGAGTTTTACCCGACTCAACATAGGCAAGATGAATTAAAGATTTCAACCAAGATGCCAAAGAAATGGCAGAAGCTTTCTGGCCTTTTCTAGAACCGGAAAAAATAACAAATAAACTAGAAGTCTTTCGGAAAGACTTAGTAGCTTCAACATAATATTTCAAAGCTCTAACAACATCCAAAGAATGTAATGATTTCTCCTTAGAATTCTTAGGATTAGGCCATAATGAAGGAACCACAATTTCTCTACTAATGTTGTTGGAATTCACAACTTTAGGTAAAAATTCAAAAGAAGTTCGCAACACTGCCTTATCCTGATGAAAAATCAGAAAAGGAGACTCACAAGAAAGAGCAGATAATTCAGAAACTCTTCTGGCAGAAGAGATTGCCAAAAGGAACAAAACTTTCCAAGAAAGTAATTTAATGTCCAATGAATGCATAGGTTCAAATGGAGGAGCTTGAAGAGCCCCTAGAACCAAGTTCAAACTCCAAGGAGGAGAAATTGACTTAATGACAGGTTTTATACGAACCAAAGCTTGTACAAAACAATGAATATCAGGAAGATTAGCAATCTTTCTGTGAAAAAGAACAGAAAGAGCAGAGATTTGACCTTTCAAGGAACTTGCGGACAAACCCTTATCTAAACCATCCTGAAGAAACTGTAAAATTCTCGGTATTCTAAAAGAATGCCAAGAAAAATTATGAGAAAGACACCAAGAAATATAAGTCTTCCAGACTCTATAATATATCTCTCTAGATACAGATTTACGCGCCTGTAACATAGTATTAATCACAGAGTCAGAGAAACCTCTTTGACCAAGAATCAAGCGTTCAATCTCCATACCTTTAAATTTAAGGATCTCAGATCCTGATGGAAAAAAGGACCTTGCGACAGAAGGTCTGGTCTTAACGGAAGAGTCCACGGTTGGCAAGAGGCCATCCGGACCAGATCCGCATACCAAAACCTGTGAGGCCATGCCGGAGCTACCAGCAGAACAAACGAGCATTCCTTCAGAATCTTGGAGATTACTCTTGGAAGAAGAACTAGAGGCGGAAAGATATAGGCAGGATGATACTTCCAAGGAAGCGATAATGCATCCACTGCCTCCGCCTGAGGATCCCGGGATCTGGACAGATACCTGGGAAGTTTCTTGTTTAAATGAGACGCCATCAGATCTAATTCTGGAAGTTCCCACATTTGAACAATCTAAAGAAATACCTCTGGGTGAAGAGACCATTCGCCCGGATGCAACGTTTGGCGACTGAGATAATCCGCTTCCCAATTGTCTATACCTGGGATATGAACCGCAGAGATTAGACAGGAACTGGATTCCGCCCAAACCAGAATTTGAGATACTTCTTTCATAGCCAGAGGACTGTGAGTCCCTCCTTGATGATTGATGTATGCCACAGTTGTGACATTGTCTGTCTGAAAACAAATGAACGATTCTCTCTTCAGAAGAGGCCAAGACTGAAGAGCTCTGAAAATTGCACAGAGTTCCAAAATATTGATCGGTAATCTCACCTCCTGAGATTCCCAAACTCCTTGTGCCGTCAGAGATCCCCACACAGCTCCCCAACCCGTGAGACTTGCATCTGTTGAAATTACAGTCCAGGTCGGAAGCACAAAAGAAGCCCCCTGAATTAAACTATGGTGATCTGTCCACCACGTTAGAGAGTGTCGTACAATCGGATTTAAAGATATTATTTGAGATATCTTTGTGTAATCCTTGCACCATTGATTCAGCATACAGAGCTGTAGAGGTCGCATGTGAAAACGAGCAAAGGGGATCGCGTCCGATGCAGCAGTCATAAGACCTAGAATTTCCATGCATAAGGCTACCGAAGGGAATGATTGTGACTGAAGGTTTCGACAAGCTGAAATCAATTTTAGACGTCTCTTGTCTGTTAAAGACAGAGTCATGGACACTGAATCTATCTGGAAACCCAGAAAGGTCACCCTTGTCTGAGGAATCAATGAACTTTTTGGTAAATTGATCCTCCAACCATGATCTTGAAGAAACAACACAAGTCGATTCGTATGAGATTCTGCTAAATGTAAAGACTGAGCAAGTACCAAGATATCGTCCAAATAAGGAAATACCACAATACCCTGTTCTCTGATTACAGACAGAAGGGCACCGAGAACCTTTGTAAAAATTCTTGGAGTGGTAGCTAGGCCAAACGGCAGAGCCACAAACTGGTAATGCTTGTCCAGAAAAGAGAATCTCAGGAACTGATAATGATCTGGATGAATCGGAATATGCAGATATGCATCCTGTAAATCTATCGTGGACATATAATGCCCTTGCTGAACAAAAGGCAAGATAGTCCTTACAGTTACCATTTTGAACGTAGGTATCCTTACATAACGATTCAATATTTTTAGATCCAGAACTGGTCTGAAGGAATTCTCCTTCTTTGGTACAATGAAGAGATTTGAATAAAACCCCATCCCCTGTTCCGGAACTGGAACTGGCATAATTACTCCAGCCAACTCTAGATCTGAAACACAATTCAGAAATGCTTGAGCTTTCACTGGATTTACTGGGACACGGGAAAGAAAAAATCTCTTTGCAGGAGGTCTCATCTTGAAACCAATTCTGTACCCCTCTGAAACAATATTCTGAATCCAAAGATTGTGAACAGAATTGAACCAAATTTCTTTGAAAAAACGTAACCTGCCCCCTACCAGCTGAGCTGGAATGAGGGCCGCACCTTCATGTGGACTTAGAAGCAGGCTTTGCCTTTCTAGCAGGCTTGGATTTATTCCAGACTGGAGATGGTTTCCAAACTGAAACTGCTCCTGAGGATGAAGGATCAGGCTTTTGTTCTTTGTTGAAACGAAAGGAACGAAAACGATTATTAGCCCTGTTTTTACCCTTAGATTTTTTATCCTGTGGTAAAAAAGTTCCTTTCCCACCAGTAACAGTTGAGATAATAGAATCCAACTGAGAACCAAATAATTTGTTACCCTGGAAAGAAATGGAAAGTAGAGTTGATTTAGAAGCCATATCAGCATTCCAAGTCTTAAGCCATAAAGCTCTTCTAGCTAAAATAGCTAGAGACATAAACCTGACATCAACTCTAATAATATCAAAAATGGCATCACAGATAAAATTATTAGCATGCTGAAGAAGAAGAAGAATGTTATGAGAATCATGATCTGATACTTGTTGCGCTAAAGTTTCCAACCAAAAAGTTGAAGCTGCAGCAACATCAGCCAATGATATAGCAGGTCTAAGAAGATTACCTGAACACAGATAAGCTTTTCTTAGAAAGGATTCAATTTTCCTATCTAAAGGATCCTTAAATGAAGTACCATCTGACGTAGGAATAGTAGTACGTTTAGCAAGGGTAGAAATAGCCCCATCAACTCTAGGGATTTTGTCCCAAAATTCTAATCTGTCAGACGGCACAGGATATAATCGCTTAAAACGTTTAGAAGGAGTAAATGAATTACCCAATTTATCCCATTCTTTGGAAATTACTTCAGAAATGGCATTAGGAACAGGAAAAACTTCTGGAATAACCACAGGAGATTTAAATACCTTATCTAAACGTTTAGAATTAGTATCAAGAGGACCAGAATCCTCTATTTCTAAAGCAATTAGTACTTCTTTAAGTAAAGAACGAATAAATTCCATTTTAAATAAATATGAAGATTTATCAGCATCAATCTCTGAGACAGAATCCTCTGAACCAGAAGAATCATCAGAATCAGAATGATGATGTTCATTTAAAAATTCATCTGTAGGGAGAGAAGTTTTAAAAGATTTTTTATGTTTACTAGAAGGAGAAATAACAGACATAGCCTTCTTGATGGATTCAGAAACAAAATCTCTTATGTTATCAGGAACATTCTGCACCTTAGATGTTGAAGGAACTACAACAGGCAATGGTACTTTACTAAAGGAAATATTATCTGCATTAACAAGTTTGTCATGACAATTAATACAAACAACAGCCGGAGGAATAGCTACCAAAAGTTTACAGCAGATACACTTAGCTTTGGTAGGTCCAGCACTAGACAGCGATTTTCCTGAAGTATCTTCTGACTCAGATGCAACGTGAGACATCTTGCAATATGTAAGAGAAAAAACAACATATAAAGCAAAATTGATCAAATTCCTTAAATGACAGTTTCAGGAATGGGAAAAAATGCCAAAGAACAAGCTTCTAGCAACCAGAAGCAATGAAAAATAAGACTTAAATAATGTGGAGACAAAAAGCGACGCCCATATTTTTGGCGCCAAAAATGACGCCACTTCCGGAACGCCGACATTTTTGGCGCAAAATAACGTCAAAAAATGACGCAACTTCCGGCAACACGTATGACGCCGGAAACGGAAAAGATTTTTTGCGCCAAAAAAGTCCGCGCCAAAAATGACGCAATAAAATGAAGCATTTTCAGCCCCCGCGAGCCTAACAGCCCACAGGGAAAAGAGTCAAATTTTTGAAGGTAAGAAAAAATGATTAACTCAAATGCATTATCCCAAATATGAAACTGACTGTCTGAAAATAAGGAATGTTGAACATTCTGAGTCAAGGCAAATAAATGTTTGAATACATATATTTAGAACTTTATAAACAAAGTGCCCAACCATAGCTTAGAGTGTCACAGAAAATAAGATTTACTTACCCCAGGACACTCATCTACATGTTTGTAGAAAGCCAAACCAGTACTGAAACGAGAATCAGTAGAGGTAATGGTATATAAATAAGAGTATATCGTCGATCTGAAAAGGGAGGTAAGAGATGAATCTCTACGACCGATAACAGAGAACCTATGAAATATACCCCGTAGAAGGAGATCACTGCATTCAAATAGGCAATACTCTCCTCACATCCCTCTGACATTCACTGCACGCTGAGAGGAAAACCGGGCTCCAACTTGCTGCGGAGCGCATATCAACGTAGAATCTAGCACAAACTTACTTCACCACCTCCATAGGAGGCAAAGTTTGTAAAAACTGAATTGTGGGTGTGGTGAGGGGTGTATTTATAGGCATTTTGAGGTTTGGGAAACTTTGCCCCTCCTGGTAGGAATGTATATCCCATACGTCACTAGCTCATGGACTCTTGCTAATTACATGAAAGAAATTAAAGTTTAAAAACACGCCGGTTTCACCCTCCATTGTGAACTCCTACCTAGCAGAGAACTCTCATTATTTGTATGGGAGAAATTTGGCCACTTGCAGGGACAGACCCTTTTTGATAGAATTCCATATGGGTTGACCCTGCGAGTGGTGGCGTATGCATAAGCCAGCAAATTTTATAAAATCGAGCCCTAAGTATTAAACTTTGGTTTACAAAGATAATATAAAGAAGCAATTATGTGCACAGAAAGTGATAAACTAAGGAGATCTAATTTCACTGTTCACTGTCCCTTTAATCACACTTTTAAACTTTTAAACTTATACACTAAAATATGGCCGTCATATTATTAATTTTAAAGTGATGGTAAATCCATACCAACTGCTCAACATATGTTAAAGGCTCTTATCCTAACTAGCATATCAATATGCTTTTTTAATATTAAAAACATCAGTTTACTGAATAACTTCAATTTTATTACGGTAACGTTACAGTTCTATATTCAACCTCTCTCGAAAAATTTCTAAGCTACTGCTTTGATTGACATACGTTTTAGCCAATCATCGGCTCACCATGCGCCCCATGTTAAAAAGTACCTGCACGCTCCCGTGCTCTGAACTCACTAATTGCGATGCAATGCGCATGCACAACTCTTACGCTACTTGCACATTTGAAATAGAGAATCCTAAAGCTTTGTTACCGATTTTTCCAAAAAAGATTCTCTAGGTGTAAGAGATAATTCTTCTATTTGTGCATCAAGTACTCATGGATTATACCCTCTCTAAATGAATTTATTCTTCAATTCTTCAACCTGTATCTGGCCTTTAACTGTAGTGGAATTCTCAGTTTTCTAATGAATTGCGAATTAGAAATACATAAGAAGGGTGATTACTCTTCAATCTAAGTGTGGAGTTTCTATCCGTATCCTTGGTAAACAGGGTAGTGTGACTCTAATTGTTTCTCATTTCCAATTGGACATCCGAGAAGGAAATGGATGTTTAACTGTAAAATAATATAAATTTTACTGGCATGTTAGTGTTGTTAATCCATGCATACCAATTCAAAAGAGAGTTTTTATCTCCCCACCACAGTACCATGACATTATTGATGTATCTTTTGTAGAATTGTACGTTAATTTCATTGTGAGGCCAAACGTGTTATTCAAAATGTTCCATGAATAAATTGGCATAGGATGGGGTCATGTTTGCAGGCTGTGTTCACAGGCTTTTCAGGATGGGCAGACTCAATATTACACCTTTGTGAATGGGTTTTTATAGAGGATGCACCTCTATGGGCGCTAAGCTTTGAATTTGAAGAATCAAATCAGCTAATAGGAATTTAAAGGACGCCATCTTTAATCGTGTACCTTGAATTTACTATTCAGGGTACGGCGGCATTCGGAGGAAGAGGATCCTCCATGCTCCATGGTTCCACGGTCGCCGGTCTTCAGTTCCACCATCGCTGGTCTTCAGTTCCGCTGTCCTGGATGAAGAAAGAAGAGGTCCCCACTTGAAAGAAGATGTCGGCCGCTTGGAAGAAGACTTCAATGCCTAGAAGAGGACCTTCTCCCCCGGACTTCAGCAACCGTGAGTACCAACCTGGGGGTTAGACTTAAGTTGTTTTTTTTTTTCATTTGTTTTTTTTAGATTAAGGATGGGCAGCAAAAGAGCTGAATGCCCTTTTAAGGGCAATGCCCATACAAATGCCCTTTTTTAGGGCAATGGATAGTTTTTTAGTGTTAGGTTTTTTATTTTGGGGGGTTTGGTGGGTGGTGGGTTTTACTGTTAGGAGGGACTTTGTTTATTTTTAATTTAAAAGAGCTGTTTAACTTGGGCTATTGGTAGTTTAGAATTAGATTAGGGGGTGTTTTTATTTTGGGGGCTTTTTTATTTTCATAGGGATTAGATTTAATTTTTTAAAGTTTGATAATTTAGTTTTTTTGTTTTCTGTAACATTAGATTTTTTTATTTTCTGTAATTTTAGCTTAATTTAAATTTAGGTTTAATTTTTTAATTTTTGGGGGTTAGACTTTTTAAAATATTTTTTTTGGGGGGGTGTTATTTTTTAGATTAGGGTTATGGGCACTTCTTAAAAGAGCTGAATACCCTTTAAAGGGCAGCAAAAGAGCTGAATACCCTTTTAAGGGCAAAGTCCATACAAATTCCATTTTCAGGGCAATGGGTAGTTTAGGTTTTTTAGTGTTAGGTTTATTTATTTTGGGGGGTTTGGTGGGTAGTGGGTTTTACTGTTAGGGGGGACTTAGAATTTTTTTGTAACTGCAACAGAGATGTTTAACTTAGGGCAATGCCTTACAAAAAGCCCTTTTAATGACTATTGGTAGTTTAGCATTAGATTAGGGGGTGTTTTTATTTTGGGGGGCTTTTTTATTTTCATAGGGATTAGGTTGAATTTTTTTATTTTCGATAATGTGTTTATTTTTTTCTGTAGTTCTATTTTTTTTTTTATTATTTACAACACATAGACTGCCCTCTGGACAGGCTTACAAACTAGTTCTTAATAAACCCAGATTACAAAAGATTTGCTCAGGGTAACCATGTATTTTAAGACAAACAGAACATACATTCTAATGTGCGGGAGCGGCCGTCTGCCATGAGAGAAAGAGCACACAAGAGGGGGGGATATAGAGCAAAAGAGAGGGGGAGAGAGATCAAAAGAGAGGGGGAGAGAGAACAAAAGAGGGGGGGAGAGAGAGCAAAAGAGAGGGGAGAGAGAGCAAAAGAGAGAGGAGAGAGATCAAAAGAGAGGGGGGGAGAGAGCAAAAGAGGGGGGGGGAGAGAGCAAAAGAGGGGGGGAGAGAGAGCAAAAGAGAGGGGAAAGAGAGCACAAAAGAGAGGGAGCGAGAGAGAAAGAGAAGAGAGAGAGCACCAAAAAGAGGGAGAGAGAGCAAAAAAGAGGGGGTAGAGAGAGCAAAGTTTGTGTCTCATCGATAACCTACTCATGGATGTAATAATTTCTGAAAAGGTCATTGCGGTATCAGAGGAAAGTATATGCCAGTGTCTTCTTAATGTTGCACTCAAGGTGTGTGTAGCTGAATTATAAATTGTAAGAAACGTCAATCTATTTTCCTCTTTTTTTACAGATTTTTCCAAAAAAGATTCTCTAGGTGTAAGAGATCATTCTTCTATTTGTGCATCAAGTACTCATGGATTATACCCTCTCTGAATGAATTTATTCTTCATTTCTTCAACCTGTATCTGGCCTTTAGCTGTAGTGGAATTCTCAGTGTTCTAATGAATTGCGAATTAGAAATACATAAGAAGTGTGATTACTCTTCGATCTAAGTGTGGAGTTTCTATCCGTATCCTTGATAAACAGGGTAGTATGACTCTAATTATTTCTCATTTCCAATTGGACATCCAAGAAGGAAATAGAAGTTTAACTGTAAAATAATTTTAATTTTACTGGCATGTTAGTGTTGTTACTCCATGCATACCAATTCAAAAGAGAGTCTGTATCTCCCCACCACAGTACCATGGCATTATTGATGTATCTTTTGTAGAATTGTATGTTAATTCGATTGTAAGGCCAAACAAGTTGTTCAAAATGTTCCATGTATAAATTGGTATAGGATGGGGGATGGGGTCATGTTCGCAGGCTCTGTTCACAGGCTTTTTTGCACACGGGCACACCAGGGAGGAGTAAGTTTACACTATATAAGGCAAATTTGTAATATTTGTATTTGTCTGAGGAAGAAGATTTACAATATCCCAGAAATGTCACATTGAATTGCTTTACAAATCCTGCAAGTGCTCTGCTATTTACTGGACATTACATAACCAGTAGCACCCAGGTTGACAACTCACTGGAAGGCAGACTTAACTGCTGCATATGTGTAGAAAGATAGATGATAGAATGGAGATAGATAGATAGATAGATAGATAGATAGATAGATAGATAGATAGATAGATAAACAGTACTTCAAAAATAGAAATGTTAATAATTTATTTTTTTATCAGTTAACAAAATGCTAAGTGAGTGAACAGAAGGAAAATCTAAATCAAGTCAATATTTGGTGTGACCAACATTTGCCTTCAAGACAGCATAAGTTATTCTAGGTACATTTACACACAGTTTTTTTAAAGGGATACTAAACCCACATTTTTTTCTTTCATGATTCAGATAGAGAATGCAATTTTAAGCACCTTTCTAATTTTGTCCTATTATCAATTTTTCTTTGTTCCCTTGATATCTTTGTATGAAAATGCTGGAATGTAAGGTAAGGAGCCAGCCCATTTTTCCTTCAGCACCTGGGTAGAGTTGCTGATTGGTTTGCTACATTTAGCCACCAATCAGGAAGCACTACTCAGATGCTAAACCAAAAATGGGCTGACTCTTAAGCTTACATTCCTGCTTTTTCAAGTAAAGATAGCAAGAGAACAAAGAAAAAATTATAATAGGAGTAGATTAGAAAGTTGCTTAAAATTGCATGCTCTATCTGAATCATGAAAGAAAAAAATGTGGGTCTAGTATCCCTTTAAGGAACTCAGCAGGTAGGTTGCTTCAAACATCTTGGAGAATTAACCACAGTTCTTCTGTAGATTTAGGCAGCCTAAGTTTCATCTATCTCTTCATGAGAACCCAGACAGACTCAATGATGTTGAGATCAGGACTCTGTGGAGGCTGTATCATCACTTTCAGGGCCCCTTGTTCTTCATTACACTGGAGATAGTTCTTAATCACTTTTGGTGTCATTGTTATGCAACAGAATAAAGTTGGGGCCAGTCAGATACCTCCCTAATGGTATTGCATAATGGGTAAGTAAGTATCTGCCTGAACGTGTACAGTCCTCAGCATTACCTGTTTTGTTTTTTTTGTGCTTCTTCAGAAGACTTAGAACATCTGGAAACACCTGTCTGCCTTGAAATTTCTGCCTGGGAAAGACCTTGCTGATGCAGTATAACTACCTTGTATTTTGTTCTTGTGCTTAGTCTTGCCATGGTGTAAGACTTTTAAAATTAAACTGTTTGGTATAATTGTTTAATCATGTACCGGAGTATACGCCTACAAAATTCCTGACTTTACGTAAGTGTACCTAGAAGAATTGATGCTTTTTTTAAGGCAAAGGGTGGTCACACCAAATACTAATTTGATTTTGATTTTTCTTCTGTTCACTCAATTGGCATTTTATTAATTGATAAAAATTAACTATTGACATTTCTATTTTTGAAAGCATTCTTACTTTACAGCATTTTTTCACACCTCCACTATATATATATACACATACAGTATATATATTCACACACATACATATATATATATACACACACACACACACACACACACACACATATATATATATATATATATACACACATACACACACTAGCTCAGTATACATATAAAACAGTGTCGGGGAGCCTTAAATAATTTTGGAGTCTAAATCTAACATCCAAAGAATTGAGTTAAACTGAAAAGTAAAAACATAATTATAATCAAGACTAAGAACTCCATAGCAACATTAGAATTCAAAGCTATAGGTGAGCAGTACAGCAGCTTCAATATGATTAAACAATTTACATTTCTCATGCAGCTGTGAATATTTATATTTAAATACTGTGATCCCAAAAATGTTTCATCTTAATCAAAACTGCAAACAGTTAATTCAACAAACTCTTGTTACAATTTGTTTTGATTAAGATTTTGTTTTCATTTTAAAAAACTCCGTTAATATTGCATCTTCTGAAAGTGATAATGATAATAATAATAATAAACAGGAATTAATACTAAGAAACGCAGCTAATTATCTTTAGTCTGGAGATACTAGTATAACCTTTTACAGATTCAATAAACAAAATACTGTAAATAAATTTCAGTTTTGTTTTTTTTACCCACAAGTCAATTTATAACTGAGACCTCATAAGATGTGCTATAAGTTACAAATACTGTACATATTTCACTCTGTGTTTCCATTAACATATCCATTTGCTTATAGCTTTCAGCTGACATCGGAGAAAGACATCAACTACCTCCAAGGCTGGTCTAATATTTATTCACATAGAAAGCCACTATAGTCTTCCCCTAGAACATCCACAGTGTAAGGATGAACTATGAATATTTTTATACAAATCCTGGTGAAGTGAAACAAAAAGTTCCTATGTAGATTGATATAGGTTATAGAAGGCACTGGTTCTAACCAGAGGGGAGTGCTTATCCATATTGTATACCTTCTTTTTTTGTGGATTGATGACAGACATTTGACATTTAAATTTATGTTGTATACATGAAGCATGTTCTAGAATGCAACTGTATCCAAGGGACACATTGCAATAAAAGATCAGAACAAAATAATATGATTGTTTTTACAGAAATCAGTTACATAGGATTCATCCTTTCTTTTCCAATCACTGGTGCAACAGGTGTTTGTGTGTGTGTGCACGTGGAAACTGCCCACAGTGAGAACCAGTTATCAGTCTTAACTTGTGTGCATATAATGTATGTTTTTTTTTAATGAGAATCACAACATGATTTATACACTTGTGACATATATTTAATACAAATGAGAAGTTTCCTTTGTATTACAGTTGTATAACACCCCAATAATAATGTTAACGGAATCTTAAAATTTAGCTCCTTTCCACAAGAAAATATTTAGGTAGGCTCAAGAGCATTCATAAGTCTTATTGACTGTGGCAGCAGCAGTGCTTACAGCAATGAACAATATTATACATACAGTACCCAAAACGTGTGATCCTGGAAAGGAGCAACATTTCAACAAGAGGTATATTTTGATAATAGAAATAAACTGGAAAGCTTTTTTTTTAATTGTGCACTCTATAGGAATCATGAAAGTATCATTTAGATTTCTATTTCCCCTTAAGAACACAGGTATTAATAGGAAAATAGGAAACAATTATTTCAGTCTTTGAGAATGTAAAATAAAATTGTTTGTATACAACTGAGGTACAATATAGCATTACTTATGTGTAACAATCCAGAAACACTAAAATAATTGTCTATTGTTATAATTTAAAGACTGGAAAATGTCAAATTCTGTAAAAGTGAATCTTTTTAGCACTGAATACCCAACCTTTCAGTTTCCATGCAACACGCTATCTTCCAGTTTCAAAACAAAACAATGACAGTACCAATATAATTTAATGGATTAAAATGGTTCATATCTGTTTCTCACATATAAAAAAAAATTAGATTCTGCTTTGAAATAAGTATGCAACCATATCCACCATCTGGTCACTTGTGAGAATCACAAGAAACTTCACATAATGCAGAAAAAATCTTCTTAAATTCAAGCAAGTATCACACTGTAACCCAAAATAAAGTCAAATCAATCTCATATACCATGCATGTATCTAACTGGTAAGTAAAGGGTTAAGCAATTGGCTCCACAATGTATTACAGGTGTTTCTGGCAGCCAAAGGTTACATTTTTCTGAATCCATTTTTTTCTTTTGTAGATTTGCTTGTGCTGTATAATCATACATGAAAGGCAGTAGTTCAGCTATCTGGTGCTGTATTAAAACGTATATACCAAGTTTATACTAGAGAATTGTATCTCATTCATATAAATACTGAAATGGCTTCAATGTTAATAATAATAACAATAATAATAATAATGCATGCATCAACAAGTGTGCTGGTACTGAAACAGCACCATATATACATACAAAACACAATACTTCTATTGCTATCATATTTATATAAAAAAAAAATATGCAAACTAAAGATAGTCCTAAAGGCCAAAACATAAAATCTCCCAAAGGAATTATAATGTAAAATGTGGAAGATTTTGAAACTTCCACTGATATGCAATGCATTTATTTTGAGCTATAAATCAGGGAGTCTCCCTGACTGTCAGAGCTAATTAGTCAATGTGGTAATAATAAACATTGGTAATGGTAATGCAAATAATGTGAAGAGTGGAATCAAGGATACATGTTCTTGTGTGTATACATTTGTTGCAGCTCATATCTAAACTGGTTCAATCTATTCAGTGACCAGTAATAATGTGGCTGTAAATGTAGCATCTATGATATGTATTGTTTGTTCCCATGTAATTATATTTGTGTGTGTGAGTTTATACATATATTGATCTAGTTTTAATTGCATAGACATCAGGTTACAACACTACAGTACTTACAATAAACTAGTATACAGTTACTCTTCTGCTCTTATATCAACAAATGGTGGCTTAAAATTTGTACATCAACAGCAATCTGTGTACACGTCATTTGTGAACCTAGATGTACAATTAGTATTCACACTAATGTTTAAGAGTGGAGAAATGTTAACATCAATGGTCTCGTTGCATTGTTTATCGATATGCAATATTATATTTACATATAATAATATACATTGTAATATCAACGTCAGCCCTCCGAATTACTATATATTAATTCACATATACACGTGTTTTGACATATACCTCCTTCTTGACGTTCCATAGCAGCTTCTCCTTTGTACTATCATCCGAGCAGCTCATGGTGTAAGAAGTGGGAGCAAATATCGGAGATGATGTCCCTGTTCAGCGGCTTTGTGAGCCCCCTGTTCTCGGCTGTGTATGATGCTTTGGTCCCTGTCTTTCTCTCACTGATGCTGCCTCTCCTGCTGCTGATGCTGGCGCTGTCATTCCCCTGAACTCCTTGTGACGTCACACTACCGGGCTGCCCCCTCACCCCCACTGTTTGGCCCCTCCCTTCGGGGGACTTTGAGCTCACAGCTGCCTTAAAGTGCCAGATTTACCGCGTCCTATGCGTTCCCATGGTAACCAGTCTATAAAGTCAGTGTGCAGGATGAGGAAGGCCCATCCATTGTGTGTGTGTAGATGGATCTGCTGATGGAGAGCACTGAGAGCCTTCTACTTGTTTTAGATGGAAAACACCCTGCATTATTATTGCTTATTGGATTTGTTATGGATCACATTTTCACCACAAGTCTTTCAAGAAAAATGACGTGTTGATTACCAAGACAGGATGGTGGAGGAGGGGATAATGCTCTTAAGCTTTCTGTATTGGTGAAATGTAACATAAATATAACAATATATGCAGTCTCCCGAATTACTATAATTAATTCTATACGGTGATAGGTTTCTTTTCTAACGTGTTACCAAGTTTATTTTATGCAAAATAATAGGAGTTAAATATTTTGTAGGCAATTTATTTTAGATAGTTGCAAAATGTACATATATTTTGTATGAACTACTTCTAGTAGAAGTGTGGTTGTTCTAGAGACTATAAAATGTGGGGGTGCAAAAAGTTGATCACGAATATAACCTAAGAATTCTTGTTGATTTAATCTATTTCTTTTATTATTATTATTATTATACTTTACTTATATAGCAGCAACATATTAAGCATGGATACAATTTGTTGAAATAAACGATACAAAACTTGAAAGAGACAAGACAACATTTGACAAACACAGGAGGAGTTGAGGGCCCTATTCCCATGGGAATTTACAAATCTAATAGGATGAGAAACAGGAGGTGAGGACTGCAAGGGTGAGAATGATGTTAATACAGAGTAAAATGAGGACAATTATTAGATAATTGGGATTCATTTGTTACTGAGTTGGGTGCTAGGCTTCCCTGAACATAAATGTCTCTAGGGAGCATTTAAAAGAAGTCTGACACTGTGCGCAGGGACAGCGTTCCCAAGTGTAGGTGCCGCACGAGAGAAGTCCTTCAGTCTAGCAGCATTTTTAAAATCCAGCTTCTCCCTAATTTACCTCTCTCATTGCTATGCCTAGAGCACTGAGCATGTTGAAAAAAATAAATTGGATACTTGGGTATATTGAACCTTTGAATATTTGGGGTGCTACAGGAATGACATGGGGTGCATAGCATATACACCCAAAGAATCCCCCTAAAACAGTAACTTATATAAGTATGTTTTGCTTAATATGTTTACAACTTTATAATTAATCAATAATTTGTTATACAATAGGAATCATGTTGTACTTTGTTACTATCATATTTTTGGATGAAAATTTAAAGGGACACTATCCTAAACAATTTTATTACAAGACCAGAGACTTCATATTTTGTTTAAACTTTCCTTTACTACTCAACTGCAGCTTTTTAAAGTAATACAAGATAACAGAACATTAACTCAACAGAGAAAAAAGATACCATACATACGGCTAGATTACGAGTTTTGCGTTATGAGTGAAAAGCCTCATAACGCCGCTTTTTCACTACCGCTAGTATTACGAGTTTTGCAGATATATCTGTACCGCACACGTTTTTGGCCATAACGTAGCGTAACTACCGCAGCTTTCAAAAAGTCATTTTTTAATGGGACTTTGTATTATGAGTTTGATTGTCCGGCCAAAAAGTGAGCAGTACAGCCTATACCGTCAAGATCCATACCGTAAACTGAAAGTCAGTAGTTATGGGTTTTACGCTACAAAGCCGTAACATAAAATTCATAACTAAAGTGCTAAAAAGTACACTAACACTCATAAACTACCTATTAACCCATAAACCAAGTTCCTCCCGCATCGCAAACACTAAAATAAAATTATTAACCCCTAATCTGCCGCTCCCGACATTGCCGCCACTATAATAAACATATTAACCCCTGAACCGCCGCACTCCCGCATCGTAAACACTAGTTAAATATTATTAACCCCTAATCTACTGTCCCTAACATTGCCGCAAACTACATTACTGTTATTAACCCCTAATCTGCTGTCCCTAACATCGCTGCAACCTACATTACTGTTATTAATCCCTAATCTGCTGTCCCTATCATCGCCGCCACTATACTAAAGTTATTAACCCCTAAACCTAACCCTAAGTCTAACCCTAACACCCGCTAACTTTAATATAATTAAAATAAATCTAAATAAAAATTACTATCATTAACTAAATAATTCCTATTTAAAACTAAATACTTACCTATAAAATAAACCCTAAGATAGCTACAATATAACTAATAGTTACATTGTATCTAGCTTATGTTCTATTTTTATTTCACAGCTAAGTTTGTATTTATTTTAACTAGGAAGACTAGTTAGTAAATAGTTATTAACTATTTACTAGCTACCTAGCTAAAATAAATACAAATTTACCTGTAAAATAAAACCTAACCTGAGTTACACTAACACCTAACCTTACACTACAATTAAATAAATTACATTAATGAAATACAATTAACTAAATTACAAAAAAAACCCACTAAATTACACACACAAAAAAAAAAAGATCAAATATTTAAACTAATTAAAACCCCTAGCCTACAATAAACTACCAATGGCCCTTAAAAGGGCCTTTTGCGGGGCATTGCCCCAAATAAATCAGCTCTTTTACCTGTAAAAAAAATAATACAAACAACCCCACAACAGTAAAACCCATCACCCACACAACCAAACCCCCCAAATAAAATCATATCTAAAAAACCTAAGCTCCCCATTGCCCTGAAAAGGGCATTTAGCTCTTTTTCTGCCCAAACCCTAATCTAAACATAAAACCCACCCAATAAACCCTTAAAAAAAAACTAATACTATCCCCCCGACGATCCACTTACAGTTTTTGAAAACCAGACATCCTCACCGAATCCGGGAGAAGTCTTCATCCAAGCGGCAAGAAGTCCTCAATAAAGTCGGGAGAAGTCTTCATCCAAGTGGCAAGAAGTGGTCCTCCAGACGGGCAGAAGTCTTCATCCAGAACATCTTCTATCTTCATCCTTCCAATGCGGAGCGGTTCCATCTTCAAGACATCCGGCGCGGAGCATTCTCTTCTTTCCACGGCTCTTCAAGAATGAATTCGCCTTTAAATGACATCATCCAAGATGGCGTCCCTTGAATTCCGATTGGCTGATAGAATTCTATCAGCCAATCGGAATTAAAGGTGAAAAAATCCTATTGGCTGTAACTTTTGTTTCCCCATAGGATTCAATGGGGCTGCGTTACGGAGCTTTACGCTCCTTTATTGGAGGTGTTAGGCTTTTTTTTTAGCCGGCTCTCCCCATTGATGTCTATGGGGAAATCGTGCACAAGCGCGTAAAACCAGCTCAAAGCAGCGCTGGTATTTGAGTGCGGTATGGAGCTCAATTTTGCTCAATGCTGCAATATTGCCTGTTAACGCCGGGTTTATGAAAACCTGTAATAGCAGCGCTATAGGGAGGTGAGCGGTGGAAATAACTTGCAAGTTAGCACCGAGCCACACCGAGCCGCTCATAACGCAAAACTCGTAATCTAGCCGATAGTTAGCCAATGAAAAGGCTAAGTTAGAGAACAAGGTATAAAGTGACTAATCAGAGTAACCGTAGTGACCATAAACTGACCGTGTTGTGCTTATTTTAGTCAGATAATAAACGTTTTATTGCAGTTTATTTTTTCTTTATTTAATTATTTTTTTCCTTGCCTGCTTCTACAGGCTATTACTGTTTATTCCTATATATATATTTATCTTTATTAGATTTATGTATTTATTTTTTCCCTTCTTTTTTCTATAATTCCGTTTTTTTTTCCAGTTTTGGTTTTCTTTTTCTGCCACCTTTTCGATCTCGGTTTAGCTTATAGAACTATAAATGTGTCTAGATCAGCTATCTCAGCTAAACATGATCCTATAAACAATTCTCCTGTAGGTAAACATCCTTTGGTTTGTCGTCTTCTTAAAGCCATAAGAATTAAAAGACCCCCTACTCCTAAGTACAATCGTTTTTGGGATGTAGTTGTATACTTGGAGCCACTTACATCTGGATTTGTGTTTATTGGAGCCACTTATCTTTGCATTACTAGGCCATGTCGACGCCTCTGTTTTTTCTTTTTTCAGTTATCTAACATCATAGGAAGACCATCCTACAACCGAGAGCTGCCACACTTTTTTGGACTATTGTACATTGGAACTTGTTTTCCACATATCTCTTATGGACATTGTTTGGTAGATATAGTGCTTATAGAGTTGTATATCCATTTTCTCTTTTTCCTTTCACATTACTATTTTTTGTCATTTGTGTTTGGAGGCGCCCCTAAGGGTGTGGTTTTTGCTGGGTTATACCACACTCTCAACATCAACGTTTTTGGAATGTAGATTTTTTTTTTTTCTCTTTTTAAATCTTGGCCCTCTAATGAACTTTTGTCTCTTAAACACATTTCTGCCAAACTTGCTACTCTTCTTTGTTTAATCTCTTTTTAGCATGCTAAGGCACTGTGGCTGAGCTCTGTAGCAACCCAAGGGTTGCAGGTTCGATCCCCGGCGAGGCCCACTCAGCCTTTCATCCTTCTGAGGTAGATAAAATTGAGCAGCGCCTTGAGACCCTTACGTGTGATTAGCCACGCTTTACAAGTACCCAATACATTCATACAATACATTTTAGGAGAATTTCTGATGTTTGGGCTCCACTCTACTCCTTTGCAAGAAATTCTTAGGGCTGCTGACTGTTCCTCTGATTGCGTATTCAAACACTTCTATTTCAAGCCCATTCAACATGCCTCGCTTAATCTGTTTTCTTAATCTGTGTTTTATTTATATTTGCTTTAAACTAGCAAAATATGAAGTCTCTGGTCTTGTTATAAAATTCCGATTATCCTAGCCTTGTGACGGAATAATCTAGATTTTATTAAAGACACAGAGACAAATATTTTTCCCTCTGAAAGTTTGTGGCCGCAGGTCCAAGCTATAGATAAGCTTTGTAAACACAGCCAGCAGAAGAAATTACACTCCCAGTGGGATATAGCAGAGATAAGGTAATAAAATGTTGATTTTCCATTGTTCTCTCCAAGTTCTGGTGATTGTTTTATGGACAGATATAAGATAAAGAAGCAGGTATATGTACACAATGTGATACAGTAATGAGATCTGATTATACATACAAGCTCAACCCATTTTATTAGGTTGTGGCTTCAAAACACAAAAGCAGAGCTTTAATATACACAAATAAACCTTAAAAAGCTAATTTCTTTCATGTAATTGGCAAGAGTCCATGAGCTAGTGACGTATGGGATATACAATCCTACCAGGAGGGGCAAAGTTTCCCAAACCTCAAAATGCCTATAAATACACCCCTCACCACACCCACAATTCAGTTTTACAAACTTTGCCTCCTATGGAGGTGGTGAAGTAAGTTTGTGCTAAGATTTCTACGTTGATATGCGCTTCTCAGCATTGTTGAAGCCTGATTCCTCTCAGAGTACAGCGAATGTCAGAGGGACGTGAAGGGAGTATCACCTATTGAGTACGATGATTTCCCTAACGGGGGTCTATTTCATAGGTTCTCTGTTATCGGTCATAGAGATTCATCTCCTACCTCCCTTTTCAGATCGACGATATACTCTCAATTTACCATTACCTCTACTGATAACTGTTTCAGTACTGGTTTGGCTATCTGCTATATGTAGATGGGTGTCTTTTGGTAAGTATGTTTTTTATTATTTAAGACACCTCAGCTATGGTTTGGCACTTTATGCATTTATAGAAAGTCTTAAATACATCTATTGTACTTATATTTGCCATGAGTCAGGTTCATGTATTTCCTTCTGCAGACTGTCAGTTTCATATTTGGGGAAAATAAACATTTTTTAAGACATTTTTTTCTTACCTGGGGTTTAGTCTTTTTTTCAATTGACTACTTCTTGCAAATTGTGGATGGTATTAGGCCCGCGGGTGCACCAAATGCTAGAATTTATCGCGTCATTCTTGGCGCGAGGATTTTTTGGGCGCGAAAAATACACTTTGTCATTTCCGGCGTCATAGTTGACACCGAAGCCTTACACATGGTTGCGTCATTAGTGACGCGAGTGTGTCATTTCCGGTTATTATTGGCACCAAAAAAGTTTTCAGTTACGTTGTACGTCATACTTGGCGCCAAACTTTTTCATTATTTTAATACCCCATTGATGTTTGCCTCTTGCTTTTTTCTCTATCAGAGGGCTATGCTATTTGTAATTTTTCCCATTCCTGAAACTGTCAAATAAGGAAATTGATCATTTTGCTTTATATGTTGTTTTTTCTTTTACATTTTGCAAGGTGTCTCAATCTGATCCTGCCTCAGAAGTTTCTGCTGGAACATTGCTGCCTGACATCGGTTCTACCAAAGCTAAGTGCATTTGTTGTAAGATTGTGGAAATTATTTCGCCGAATGTCATTTGTAATAGTTGTCATGATAAACTTTTACATGCAGATAGTATGTCCATCAGTAATAGTACATTGCCAGTTGCAGTTCCTTCAACTTCTAATGTACATGATTTGTTTCTGATTCTATCCAGAAGGCTTTGTCTGCATTTCCACCTTCTAATAAACGTAAAAGGTCTTTTAAAACTTCTCATTCAGTTGATGAAATTTCAAATGACCAACAACATAATAATTTATCCTCCTCTGATGAGGATCTTTCTGATACAGAAGATCCTTCCTCAGACATTGACACTGACAAATCTACTTATTTATTTAAAATAGAGTATATGTGTTCTTTATTAAAAGAAGTGTTAATTACTTTGGATATTGAGGTAACCAGTCCTCTTGACGTTAAGTCTAATAAATGTTTAAATGCTGTTTTTAAACCTCCTGTGGTTTCTCCAGGGGTTTTTCCTATTCCTGAGGCTATTTCTGATATGATTTCTAAGGAATGGAATAAGCCAGGTACTTCTTTTATTCCTTCTTCAAGGTTTAAAAAATTGTATCCTTTACCAGCAAATTCTATAGAGTTTTGGGAATAAATCCCCAAAGTTGATGGGGCTATTTCTACTCTTGCTAAACGTACCACTATTCCTATGGAAGATAGTACTTCCTTTAAGGATCCTTTAGATAGGAAGCTTGAATCTTATCTAAGGAAAGCCTATTTATATTCAGGTCATCTTCTCAGACCTGCAATTTCTTTGGCTGATGTTGCAACTGCTTCAACTTTCTGGTTGGAGAATTTAGCGCAACAAGAATTGGATTCTGACATATCTAGCATTATTCGCTTACTACAATATGCTAATCATTTTATTTGTGAGGCCATTTTTTATATTAACAAAATTGATGTTAGATCCATGTCTTTAGCTATATTAGCTAGAAGAGCTTTGTGGCTTAAATCTTGGAATGCTGATATGACATCTAAATCTAGATTACTATCTCTTTCTTTCCAAGGTAATAATTTAGTTGGTTCTCAGTTGGATTCTATTATTTCAACTTTCACTGGGGGAAAGGGAGTTTTTCTGCCTCAGGATAAAAAATCTAAGGGTAAATCTAAGGCTTCTAACCATTTTCGTTCCTTTCGTCAAAATAAGGAACAAAAACTCAATCCTTCCCCCAAGGAATCTGTTTCCAATTGGAATCCTTCCTCAAATTGGAATAAATCCAAGCAATTTAAGAAACCAAAGTCAGCCCCTAAGTCTGCATGAAGGTGCGGCCCTCATTCCAGCTCAGCTGGTAGGGGGCAGATTAAGGTTTTTTAAGGATATTTGGATAAATTCTGTCCAAAATCAATGGATTCAGAGCATTGTCTCTCAAGGGTATCGAATAGGATTCAGAGTAAGACCTCCTGTGAGAAGATTTTTTCTCTCACGTATCCCAGCAAATCCAGTAAAAGCTCAGGCTTTCCTGAAGTGTGTTTCAGACCTGGAGTCTTCAGGGGTAATCATGCCAGTTCCTTTTCAGGAACAAGGTTTGGGGTTTTATTCAAATCTATTCATTGTCCCAAAGAAGGAAAATTTATTCAGACCAGTTCTGGATCTGAAAATTTTGAATCGTTATGTAAGAGTACCAACTTTCAAGATGGTGACTATAAGGACTATTCTGCCTTTTGTTCAGCGAGAACATTATATGTCCACAATAGACTTGCAGGATGCATACCCTCATATTCAGATTCATCCAGAACATTATCAGTTTCTGAGATTCTCTTTTCTAGACAAGCATTACCAATTTGTTGCTCTTCCATTTGGCCTAGCAACAGCTCCAAGAAACTTTTCAAAGGTTCTAGGTGCCCTACCTCTGTAATCAGAGAACAGGGTATTGCGGTGTTTCCTTATTTGGACGATATCTTGGTACTAGCTCAGTCTTTACGTTCTGCAGAATCTCACACAAATCAACTAGTGTTGTTTCTTCGGAAACATGGTTGGAGGATCAATTTACCAAAAAGTTTCTTGATTCCTCAGACAAGAGTCACCTTTTTAGGCTTCTAGATAGATTCAGTGTCCATGACTCTGTCTCTAACAGACAAGAGACGTTTAAAATTGGTTGCAGCCTGCCGGCACCTTCAGTCTCAGTCATTCCCTTCAGTGGCTATGTGCATGGAAGTTTTAGGTCTCATGACTGCAGCATCGGACGCGATCCCCATTGCTCGTTTTCACATGAGGCCTCTACAGCTTTGTATGCTGAACCAATGGTGCAGGGATTATACAAAGATATCACAATTAATATCCTTAAATCCCAATGTACAACACTCTCTGACGTGGTGGATAAATCACCATCGTTAAGTTCAAGGGGCTTCTTTTGTTCGGCCAACCTGGACTGTGATCACAACAGATGCGAGTCTTTCAGGTTGGGGAGATGTTTGGGGATCTCTGACAGCACAAGGGGTTTGGAAATCTCAAGAGGCGAGATTACCAATAAATATTTTAGAACTCCGTGCAATTCTCAGAGCTCTTCAGTTTTGGCCTCTGTTAAAGAGAGAACCATTCATTTGTTTTCAGATAGACAATATCACAACAGTGGCATATGTCAATCATCAGGGTGGGACTCACAGGTCACCTCCCTGCACTGTGTATTCATTTAAAGGATCAGTTACATTGCACCATAATCTTTGATATCACAGGTCACTGTTATATACTTATGGCACCTTTATATGGGAAATGTTTTCCACTCTTTCAGCTCACTTTAGAATCTAGCTCATCTGATGCTGCAAGCCCTCACCATGTACTGCTTCAGTGCAGATGTTTGTTCCTGTAATAAACTGCAATTCCTGTGGGTTCCTGTTTCAGTGCATGCTGCCATTGTGTCTCATGTTTCTTTCTGCTCCAGTGCAAATTTAAGCTTAAAGGGATAGTCTACTCCAGATTTTTTATTGTTTAAAAAGATAGATAATCCCTTCATTGCCCATTCCCTAGTTCTGCATAACCAACACGGTTATATTAATACACTTTTTACCTCTGTGATTACCTTGTATCTAAGCCTCTGCAGACTGCCTCCTTATTTAAATTCTTTTGACAGACTTACATTTTAGCCAATCAGTGCCCTCTCATAAGTAACTCCACAGGCGTGAGCAGAATGTTATCTTTATGACCCACATGAACTAATGCCTAGCTGTGAAAAACTGTGAAATGCATTCAGTTAAGAGGCAGCCATCAAGGGCTTAGAAATTAGCATATGAGCCTAGGTTTAGCTCTTAACGAAGAATACGAAAAGAAAAAAGCAAATTTGACTATAAAAGTAAAGTTGTTTAAAATTACATGCCATATCTGAATCATGAAAGTGTATTTCTTATTAGACTGTCCATTTCATTTAATGCCACTTTAAGTAAAAAAATGTCTTATTTTTTAACATTTAAAAGAAAACTCATGAATGCATGCTTTCCCTGAATTTTGTATGAATGAGAACTTAAAGGGATAATAAAGTTGAAATTAAACTTGCATGATTCAGATAGAACATGCAATTTTAAGACACTTAAAGGGACGTGATAACCAAATGTTGAAACACTTGAAAGTGATGCAGCATAGCTATAAAAAATTGACTAGAAAATATCACCTGAACATCTCTATGTAAAAAAAGAAAGATATTTTACCTCAAAATGTCCTAAGTATTCAAACCTCATTGCAAAGGGCTTTAAGCAGCAAATCAGTATGTCTGTCCCAGAACCGGCAAGGGAATGAGCTTTGTGCACACTAATTATTTCCTTATTCAGTTTAAGGAAGTTTACTATGAAATCTCATGAGAGTTAAAAGGACACTGAACCCAATTTTTTTCTTTCGTGATTTAGATAGAGCATACAATTTTAAGCAGCTTTCTAATTTACTCCTATTATCAAATTTTCTTCATTCTCTTGGTATGTTTATTTGAAAAAGCAAGAATGTAATTTTAGGTGCTGGCCCATTTTTAAGGAACAACCTGGGTTGTCCTTGCTGATTGGACAGCACCAATAAACAAGTGCTGTCCTTGGTCCTGAACCCAACATTTGCTCGCTCCTTGAGAAATCAGTTAACGTTATCAACGCTTAGGTCCTGGCAGTAGGTCAAAAAACCCCTAGGTGGTGAAGGATAGGGAATGAAGAGCCGGTTGTGCTGTTCTTTGTGGATGGGGTATATCCACAGACTGGCTGATGTAGGCAGACCAGCTGATGATCCCGGAACCTCTGCTGTTCAGATCCGGGTGTGCTGCTGCCCGTAGTGGAAGGTGTGTGCTCTCAAGTGACACCCAATCAGGAACAGGAACCAGGACAGAATAGATGACAGGCGAAGCCCAATTCAAGTGCAGGATAATTTATTATGACATAAGTGCAAGTACACAATACATACTCAAAAACGTTTAGAAGATAAAACAGCAATATAAATGTAAGATGATCCCTCCAGTTTGGTAATAGAATTCACAGCCCAGGCACGAACATCTCAGTTGGAAAATACCAAGTCTGGGTGAAAGGTGCTGGAACTAAAATTACTGCTGGTGGTATAGTACAAATAACTCTACGTACGTTTCGTCTGAGTTCGCTCAGACTTTTTCAAGAGTATAGTAACAATAAAAATGAACTTGCTCGCTCCTTAGCTTAGATGCCTTCTTTTTCAAATAAAGATATCAAGAGAATGAAGAAAAATTGATAATAGAAGTAAATTAGAAATTTGCTTAAAATTGCATGCTCTATCTGAATCATGAAAGAAAAAATTTGGGTTCAGATTCCCTTTAAGTGAAATCTCATGAGATCACAGTAAAAGAGTTCATGTCCTCAGCACTGCTGATGCTGATTGGCTGCTGTTCATTTCTTCATTTTTTTTTACCTGCAGCTGGACAACAGCTGAAGGATAACTTTTTACACAGAACTTACTCTGATGAGCTGAGGAAATTGTGAGGTAAATATCTTCATTTGTGGTTTCATGTCCCTTTAAAGGGACATTAAACTAAAGAAAATTCTACTATGCATTGCGATGCAGTTAAGCATGGTAAACTATTTTGCATGAAAATGTAATGGAATTATTTTTATAGATGCCAACAGTTAAGCACTGCATTCCAAAATAGTTTCATACAAAAAAAGTCTTAAAGGACCAGTAAATTACCTGCAGTAATCAAGCAATCACTGTACAGTGTGTAGCTCGGTTAGTGTTATGAAGGATTCACTCTAGCTTCTCTGGGGAAAGTGAAAAAAACAAAACATAAAAAGTGTGTGTTTTGGGGTAAAACAGTTATTAGGCATAGTCTTGACCCTCATAGTCTGCTTACTTTATTGTTCTGCTGCAAAGTGCCCCTGGATATTTTTTTTCATAAGATGGTAACATTGAAGAAGTGATAGATTTTATAATAAAGCTTGTTTTAAAGGTATATTAAATACCTCTCCGTTGTAAATTGTGCATCTCCCATACTCCCAGCCTAGAGAGACCAAAAAGCAAATGCTCTACCAAGAAAGAGACAGAGTGCAGGAGCGAAAAATGGGAGAGAGAAAAAAGAGAGAGGGAGAGAAGAGAGACGAGAAAAGGAAACAAAGAGAAAGATGAGAACAAAAATGAAGAGAGAGAAAAGAGATTACAGAGAAGAGGTAAAAGGTAAAAAAGAGAGAGGGAGATCAAGTGTCAAAGGAGAGAAAGAAGAGAGAAAGAAAGAGAAAGAAGAGAAGGGATAAGGAAGAGAGGCGAGAATAATGAGAGAAAATGAGAGGAAAAAGAGCAGAGAGATGAAAGCAAATAGATAGGTGAGGGAGGAGAGCAGGGCAGAGAAGACAGTGAGATAGAGAAAGAGAGAAGAAAGGAAATAGAGATAGAAGAGACACATGGGAGATATAAGAAAGAGGAAGAACGTAAAATGTTAAGAGTCAGGAGTTTAAGTATTACTTGAGAACTATTTTTTATTCAAAGAAGTTAAAACACATGTCTGATCAGGGATCGCATGTTTATAAAACACATGTGCATAGGCCATTTGCTAATGACACAAAATACTGCTCTATATAATAAAGGCCAAGTGTGTTTGTCCGAAGCTGTCATGCGCAGTAGAGACAGCACGAGGACAAACACACCTGGCCTTTGAGTCCCTACCTGAGCTGCGTCAGAAGTGGGCATGGCCGGGCGTGATCGGGGGCGTGGCCGGACGTGAAGGGGGCGTGATCAGACGAGAAGGCCCGTGAAGGGGGCATGGCCGGGTGTGAAGGGGGCATGGCCGGGCGCGATCGCTCACGCAAGATAGAGGGGAGAGAGATAGAGAGGGGGGGAGAGAAAAAGAGAGAGGAGAGAGAGAGGGGGGAGATAAAAAGAGAGGGGAGAGAGAGAGGGAGAGAGAGAGAGGGGGGAGAGAGAGAAAAGAGAGAGAGGGGGGAGAGAGCGCAAAAGAGAGGGGGAGAGAGAGCGCAAAAGAAAGGGGGGAGAGAGAAAGAGTGCAAAGAGAGGGGGGAGAGAGCACAAAAGAGAGGGGGAGAGAGTGCAAAAGAGAGGGGGAGAGAGCGCAAAAGAGAGGGGGGAGAGAGAGCGCAAAAGAAAGAAGGGAGAGAGAGAGTGTAAAAGAGAGGGGGGAGAGAGAGAGCACAAAAGAGAGGGGGGGAGAGAGAGCGCAAAAGAGAGGGGGGAGAGAGAGAGCGCAAAAGAGAGGGGGAGAGAGAGAGCGCAAAAGTGAGGGGGGAGAGAGAGAGCGCAAAAGAGAGGGGGGAGAGAGAGCGCAAAACTGAGGGGGAGAGAGCGCAAAAGAGAGGGGGAGAGAGAGAGCAGAAGAGGGGGGATAAAGAGAGGGAGAGAGACAGCAAAAGAGAGGGGGGGAGAGCGCAAAAGAGAGGGGGGAGAGCGCAAAAGAGAGGGGGGGGAGAAAGAGAGCGCAAAAGAGAGGGGGGAAGAGTGCAAAAAAGAGGGGGGAGAGAGAGCACAAAAGAGAGGGGGGAAGAGCGCAAAAGAGAGGGGGAAGAGCGCAAAAAAGAGGGGGAAGAGAGTGCAAAAGAGAGAGGCGATAGAGTGCAAAAGAGAGGGGCGGGGAGAGCGCAAAAGAGAGGGGCGGGGAGAGCGCAAAAGAGAGTGGAGAGAGGGAGTGCAAAAGAGAGGGGAGAGAGAGCGAGCGCAAAAGAGAGGGAGGGGAGAGAGAGAGAGCGCAAAAGAGAGGGGGGGAGAGAGAGCTCAAAAGAGGGGGAGAGAGCGCAAAAGAGAGGGGGGAGAGAGAGCGCAAAAGAGAGGGGGAGAGAGAGCACAAATGAGAGGGGGAGAGAGAGAGCGCAAAAGAGAGGGGAGAGAGAGAGAGCGCAAAAGAGGGGGGAGAGAGAAAGCGCAAAAGAGAGGGGGGAGAGAGAGCGCAAAAGAGAGGGGGGGAGAGCGAGAGCGCAAAAGAGAGGGGGGAGAGAGAGCGCAAAACTGAGGGGGAGAGAGCGCAAAAGAGAGGGGGAGAGAGAGCAGAAGAGGGGGATAAAGAGAGGGAGAGAGACAGCAAAAGAGAGGGGGGAGAGTGCGCAAAAGAGAAGGGGGAGAGCGCAAAAGAGTGGGGGAGAGAGAGCGCAAAAGAGAGGGGGGAGAGAGAGAGCGCAAAAGAGAGGGGGAGAGCGCAAAAGAGAGGGAAGGAAGAGAGCGCAAAAGAAAGATGGGAGAGAGAGAGCGTAAAAGAGAGGGGGAGAGAGAGAGCGCAAAAGAGAGGGGAGAGAAAGAGCGCAAAAGAGAGGGGGGAGAGAGCGCAAAAGAGAGGGGAGAGAGAGCACAAAAGAGAGGGGGAGAGAGCGCAAAAGAGACGGGGGAGAGAGAGAGCGCAAAAGAGAGGGGGAGAGAGAGCGCAAAACTGAGGGGGAGAGAGCGCAAAAGAGAGGGGGAGAGAGAGAGCAGAAGAGGGGGGGATAAAGAGAGGGAAAGAGACAGCAAAAGAGAGGGGGGAGAGTGCACAAAAGAGAGGGGGGAGAGCACAAAAGAGAGGGGGGAGAGAGAGCGCAAAAGAGAGGGGGGAGAAAGAGAGCGCAAAAGAGGGGGGGATAAAGAGAGGGAGAGAGACAGCAAAAGAGAGGGGGGAGAGTGCACAAAAGAGAGGGGGGAGAGCGCAAAAGAGAGGGGGGAGAGAGAGCGCAAAAGAGAGGGGGGGAGAAAGAGAGCGCAAAAGAGAGGGGGGAAGAGTGCAAAAAAGAGGGGGGAGAGAGAGCACAAAAGAGAGGGGGAAAGAGCGCAAAAAAGAGGGGGAAGAGAGTGCAAAAGAGAGAGGGGAGAGAGTGCAAAAGAGAGGGGCGGGGAGAGCGCAAAAGAGAGGGGCGGGGAGAGCGCAAAAGAGAGTGGAGAGAGGGAGTGCAAAAGAGAGGGGAGAGAGAGCGAGCGCAAAAGAGAGGGAGGGGAGAGAGAGAGAGCGCAAAAGAGAGGGGGGGAGAGAGCGCAAAAGAGGGGGAGAGAGCGCAAAAGAGAGGGGGGAGAGAGAGCGCAAAAGAGAGGGGGAGAGAGAGAGCGCAAAAGAGAGGGGAGAGAGAGAGAGCGCAAAAGAGGGGGGAGAGAGAGAGCGCAAAAGAGAGGGGGAGAGAGAGCACAAAAGAGAGGGGGGAGAGAGAGCACAAATGAGAGGGGGAGAGAGAGAGCGCAAAAGAGAGGGGAGAGAGAGAGAGCGCAAAAGAGGGGGGAGAGAGAGAGCGCAAAAGAGAGGGGGAGAGAGAGCACAAAAGAGAGGGGGGAGAGAGAGAGCTCAAAAGAGAGGGGGAGAGAGCAAAAGAGAGGGGGGAGAGAGAGAGAGCAAAAGAGAGGGGGAGGGAGAGAGCGCAAGGGGTGGGACCGCTGTACTGCAAAAAATGGCCCGTGTGAACGGACTTTAGGACTAGTTTTTAAATAAAGAAAAAACATAAGTAGCGTAAAACAATAATTAAACTGCAAGATGTTTAAGATGAAAAGAATTAAACAACAAACCAGCTTACACAGTTAAAGGGCCATAATACCCAAATGTTTAAACACTTGAAAGTGATGCAGTATAGCTGTAAAATGCTGACTAGAAAATATCTCCTGAACATCTCTATGTAAAAAAGAAAGATATTTTACCACAAAAGTTCCTCAGTAGCCACCTCCCATTGTAAAGGACTTCTAAGCAGCATTTTAGTGTGTCTGTCCTGGGACATCTTAGGGGATGAGCCTCGTGAACTCTCATATTATTTCACCAATCAGGTAAAGGAAGCTTACTATGAAATCTCATGAGAGTTAAGTCAAATCTCATGAGATCACAGTAAGAGTTCATGACCTCAGCACTGCTGATGCTGATTGGCTGCTGTTCATTTCTTCATTTTTTTTTATTTTTACCTGCAGCTGGGAGCAGGTGAAGTATAACTTTTTACACAGAACTTACTCTGCTGAGCTGAGGAGATTGTGAGGTAAAATATTTTCCTTTTTTACATAGAGATGCTCAGGTGATATTTTCCTGTCAGCTTTTTACAGTTATACTGCATCAGTTTCAAGTGATTTAGCATTTGAGTATTATGTCCCTTTAAAGTAAGTTCACTTTTTAGAACAAACAATTATATGGAGTACTCTTCTCAGGTTAGCAAAGGCACTTAATTATATGACAATATATACAAAACAAAACTGTTTTCCCACTTAAATGTGGTTTTATTAGTTCCAATGTATTTAATCACTCAGTCAGGTTGTGAGTCATAGTTAAAACCAAATCAGAATTTTGTTTTGGTTTATTGATTTTAGTTGTCAGTTACTTGTTTCCACAGAATGAATTGACAAATCAATGATGAACGCTTTACTCACTAATTACAAAAGAAGATGAACAACATTTTATTGTGATCTGAAAAAGTCATATCTACCCTTTTGAAATGGTTAGAAAGTTTACACAGTAAGAAAAAAAATACTTTTTGCGTTGCTGAAAGGGACAGTCTACAAAATTGTTATTTTTTAAAAAGATAGATAATCCCTTTATTACCCATTCCCCAGTTTTGTATAATACACTTTTTACCTCAGTGAGTACCTTGTATCTAAGCCTCTGCAGACTGCTCATTTATCTCAGTTCTTTTGACAGTCAGTGCTTAATCATAAATACCTGCACGGGAGTGAGCACAATGTTATCTATATGCACACATGAACTAGCACTGTCTAGCAGTGCAAAACTGTCAAAATGCACTGAAATAAGAGGTGGCCTTCAAGGCCTTAGAAATTAGCAGATGAGCCTACATAGGTTTAGCTTTCAATAAAGAATACCAAGAGAACATAGCAAATTTGATAATAAAAGTAAATTGGAAAGTTGTTTCAAATTGCATGCCCTATCTGAATAACGAACGTTTAATTTTGATGAGACTGTCCCTTTAGAGGAAATTTATTATAGCACTTGTATACACTCTAATGCAGGGGTCGCCAACCTTTCGGACCTCAGGGACCACTCCTGTGGACCACTAACTTGATTTTTTTTAAACGGTACAAACCTCTATAATGTGTGTGTATGTACAGTATATATATATATATATATATATACATACTGTATATATATATATATATATATATACACAGATTTAGAGTTTTGTGGCCAAAGGGGGGCGTTAGCTACGCGTGTTTTTTTCCCCCGCACCTTTAAAACAACGCTGGTATTTAGAGCTCTCTGAAGGGCTGCATTAGGCTCCAAAAAGGGAGCGTAGAGCATAATTTACCGCCACTTCAACTCTCAATACCAGCGTTGCTTACGGACGCGGCCAGTTTAAAAAACGTGCTTGTGCACGATTCCCCCATAGGAAACAATGGGGCAGTTTGGGCTGAAAAAAAACCTAACATCTGCAAAAAAGTAGCGTTCAGCTCCTAACGCAGCCCCATTGTTTCCTATGGGGAAACACTTCCTAAGTCTGCACCTAACACCTTAACATGTACCCCGAGTCTAAACACCCCTAACCTTACACTTATTAACCCCTAATCTGCCGCCCCAGCTATCGCTGACCCCTGCATTTTATTATTAAACCCTAATCCGTACACCGCCGCAACCTACATTATACCTATGTACCCCCAATCTGCTGCCCCTAACATCGCCGACCCCTATATTATATTTATTAACCCCTAATCTGCCATCTCCAATGTCGCCGCTACCTACACTTATTAACCCCTAATCTGCTGACCGGACCTCGCCGCCACTATAATAAATGTATTAAGCCCTAAACCGCCTCACTCCCGCCTCAAAAACCCTATAATAAATTTTATTAACCCCTAATCTGCCCTCCCTAACATCGCCGACACCTAACTTCAAGTATTAACCCCTAATCTGCCGACCGGACCTCGCTGCTACTCTAATAAATGTATTAACCTCTAAAGCTAAGTCTAACCCTAACCCTAACACCCCCCTAAATTAAATATAATTTAAATCTAATGAAATAAATTAACTCTTATTAAATACATTAATCCTATTTAAAGCTAAATACTTACCTGTAAAATAAACCCTAATATAGCTACAATATAACAAATAATTATATTGTAGCTATTTTAGGATTTATATTTATTTCACAGGCAACTTTTATTTTAACTATTTAATTGCTACCTAGTTAAAATAATTACAAAATTACCTGTAAAATAAATCCTAACCTAAGTTACAATTAAACCTAACACTACATTATCAATAAATTAATAAACTAAACTACCTACAATTATCTACAATTAAATCAACTAAACTAAATTACAAAAAAAACCCCACTAAATTACCAAAAAAAAGCACTAAATTACAAAAAAATAAAAGATTACAAGAATTTTAAACTAATTACACCTACTCTATCTAATCTAATCTAGCTACGCAAGTTGTGCAGTAATACGCAATGTGCGTAGAGAGATTGTAATTTACTGATGTCCAGCCAGGCACTGTAGGGATTTTCAGCACAATGGGGGTGACACCATCAGAGGAGATTAATTCCTGCTTGATGGTGTCAAGGACCACCAACATCTTCTCGTGGACCACCAGTTGTCCATGGACCACTGGTTGGCGACTCCTGCTCTAAAGCATAGGCAGCACAATTCACCTTTTCTTCTTGAGTGGCTTATTACTGCACCATTTCATACTATCATTTCTATACAAGCATTCTGCAGGTGTTGACAAAGGCAATGTGTGAAATGAAGCAAAGGGCAACAAATATAATGTTTTGCCATTTTGAGGTCTCCTATAATTGAAAAGCAGTGGAATACGTTCTGGTGACTGTGTGTCCTTTTGTTGTACTGAGTGTTATTATTTAAGTATCCTAATTAATTAAGCAGAAATGTGTGATGAATCATCCCCAGGGTTACACAACTCTTTGGAAAAAGTTATAGAGAAACACTTAAATTAATTTACAAGTGGAGCGCTAATTAGCGCTTTCAATAGAGTGCTAGCTGCATTAGCAGTAAACTGTGTGCGTCGGGCTGTGCTGGTATTACAAGTTGAAAGTAAAAAGTTATCGCTCCATCGCTAACCCGAAGCGTGCAAAAAGCTGAATTTATAAAATATTGCACAATAAACGATTCCCCCATTGAAGTCAATGGAGAAAAAAAGAGAAAAAAGAAATAACACTCTAGTCTACTCACACGCTAACATGAATCGCCATAAGCCCCTACTCTAATATCCCCTAAAACCCCTAAACCGCCACATAGCCCACCACAAAGACCCCACTACACTATTAACCTCTAAACAACCAGCCCCCCAACGTAAAGTAAACCACTGCCCTATTAACCCCTAAACCGCCAGCTCCCCAACACAAAGTAAACCACTAACATCTAAACCCCCTAATCTAACATCCCCTAAGTTAACCCAAAATAGACTAGCCCTATCTTTACCCCAAAAAAACTAACTACCTTTAAAAAAAAATAAAAGAAATACTACCATTACTGTTTAAAAAACAACTACATTACCAAAAAAAACATAACATTACAGAAATCAAAGAAACCCTAACATTACAAAAAATAACAAAAATAAAAACAAACTACAAAAAATAATTCTAACACCCCTCCAAAAAAATACCTCAAAATAAAAAAAACTATTCTAAAACTAAACTACAAATAGCCCTTAAATAGCCCTTAAAGTGAACCAGCTCTTTTTGTGAAATAAAAACCTACAACCCTCTAACATTAACCCCCCAATGTTAATGTTAGAGGGTTGTAGGTTTTTAGGTAACAAAAAGAGCTGGTTCACTTTAGGGGAATGTCCTACAGAAGGCCCTGTAATGGCTATTTGTAGTTTATTTTTGGAATAGTCTTTTTTATTTTGGGGTTAATGTCTTTGGGGGGTTTGAATAGGCATAACTCTTTTTAGGTTTGGTAATTTGTTTGTTATTTTTGTAATGTCAGAGTTTTTATTTTCTGTAATGTTAGGTTTTTTTGGTATGTTAGTTGTTTTGTTTTTTAAACAGTAATGGTATTTTTATTTTATTTTTTAAAAAGTAAGGCAAGATTTGTTTTACTTTCACATGTAATTTTTTTTTTTTAGTTTTTGTTTGGTAAAGGTAGGGTTAATCTATTTTTGGTCAACTTTGGGGGGTGTTAGGTTAGGGGTTTAGATGTTAGTGGTTTACTTTGCATTGGGGGGCTGGCAGTTTATGGGGTTAATAGTGTAGTGGTTTATTCTTTAACAACACTAAAAGGGCAAAGAAGAAAAATTGCCCACATAAGTGTAAAATCTTCAATACCAAAGTTTAATATAACAATCCCATCTACTCACAAACAAAATCAGATAAAGATCCTCAATAAACAGTATACAATATACTGTGGGAGTTCAGATCATGTATGAATCACTCAGTCAACGATTGTCCCTGTCGGCATGTGATCTCACCATCCTGATGTGATCCGCCTCTTCTCCCTGTCAGTGTAAGGTCCGCAACACACATTATCCACCCCAACACACTTCCCAGCCACTACTGGACACTTTCTAAAGCGGATATCCTGTGTGATCAATTCTCAAGGTATATACTTATAGCGTTCATACGCCATCTACTGGTCACATTATGCAGATATATAATATAACAATCTTTTTTTACATAAAATAATTTCTATAACCATGATTGCATCCTAATAATACTTCAATTCATATCTGCTTGATAAACACATTAAAGGGACAGTAAAGTCATAATTAGACATTCATGATTTAGACAGAACATACAATTTCAAACAACTTTCCAATTTACTTCTATTATTTAATTTGCTTCCTTCTCCTGTTATCCTTTGCTGAATAGTTTAACTGGGAAAGCTCAGGAGCAGCAAAGAACCTAGGTTCTAGCTGCTGATTGGTGGCTGCATATATTTACAAGTATATATATACCGATTGTCATTGGCTCACCCACATGTTCAGTTACAAACCACCTGCAATATTCCCTAATAATTATGTTGCCTAATATTATGAATGTAGGTAATCCTATATAAGCAGGACTCAATTGTACTGTGAGTCTGCTAATATATAGGAATAACAGTGGTGAGTTGTTATTATTATTGGTAGATGAAGCTCTGAAGTAAACAATGGATATTTACATGGAACCCTAAAATAGCACAGCAGCTGACCCTTATGGAGTTAACAAGGAGACAATCTGAACTCTCAATGGGTAAGTATGGTAACAGGAGATTTAGTAGGCTAAATTCAATACTGTTATGAGAGTCTTTTAGAATGCAGGATAGGCGTGTGCTGACACAGTCAAATTATAGCAGTGATTACACATTCAGTTCATAGATAGAAGCAATGTAAGAAAATTATACTTGCGCTATGGTCATAGGAGGTCTGAAGTCCTTGAGTAAGTAACCGTTACTTTGTATCATCAGAGGAATGGAGTCTTCAGTGAGCACACGCTGGTATCAGTTTACTTCCAAACAGTGTTCAGAGTTCAGTGTCTGCAGCGTCCTGTGTCTGTGTCCGGATGACGTCAGCGTGCTGTGTGCAGATCCGCAGCACACAGGTTGTGAGGAGATTTAGTTAGAGTTCTGCTTATTTTCTTATGATGTTTTGAATTGGAAAGCTTAGTTAAAGCTTATTCGATTTGGCCAAAGTAGGAGAGTTTGAAAAGTAAAGTTCCCTTTAGGGATAATAACTGAAAGGCTTCAATATTAGGAGTTTAGTATCCACAGAGTTTCCTGGGAAGTCAGGATACTATACACTTGCAATTATCAAGCACTGGGTTGACGTCTAAGTCCCTCCTTTATAGAGTTTGCTGAAAGAGGATATCTGCTACTTAAAGGGACAGCAGATATGACAGATCCCCCCAGTCAGGACGCCTCCCCCCGAGACAACGCACTCGGTTTGTCAGGGTATCTTGCATGAAATTCAGAGAGAAGTTGAGGAGCATGAAGATCAGAGAAGGAAACCCATGAGTCCTCCTCAGGACCATACCCCTTCCAATGAACCAAATATTCCACTTTCCTCCATCTGCATCGTGAATCAAGGATTTTTTCCACTTCATATTCATCCTGATCACCACTGAGGTAGGGTCATCATCCATTGTCAGGTCTTCCCTATGACCACGGTATAGCTTCAGGAGTGAGACGTGGAAGGAAGGATGGATCTTGAGTGTGGAAGGGAGTTTCAGCATAACAGCATTGGGGTTGATAATTTTCATGATAGGATACGGACCAATGAATTGATTGGCCAGTTTTTTACAAGGAACAGTTAGTCTAAGATTCTTAGTGGAAAGTAGGACACGATCCCCAACTTTAAAGTTAGGTGGTGTACTCCTTTTTGGATCATAGTATCTTTTCTGTGTGGCCTTGGCTTCTTCTAGATGCTTTTTTAGGAGATGTAGTGAATCTTTGATGTTTTGGGTGAAGTCGGATACAGATGGGTTATTCGTTACCAACTCTCTCATTGGTAAAGTTTTCGGATGGTAACCATAAGTGGTATAGAAAGGGGATGTTTTTGTGGATGCATTGGATGAATTATTATATGAGAATTCCGCTAATGGTAACCAATCCACCCAATCGTCCTGGAGGTGTGAGATGTAGCACCGGAGATATTGTTCGAGTGTTTGGTTGGTGCGTTCCGTCAAACCATTGGATTGAGGGTGGAAAGCAGTAGAGAGACGGGAGGATATATGCAAGATTCTACATAGTTCTTTCCAGAAGTTGGATGTAAATTGTGTTCCTCGGTCGGACACTATTGACTCTGGTAGGCCATGAAGCTTAACAATGTGGGAAACAAATATTTTCACCGTGGTAATAGCTGTTGGTAATGATTTTAGTGGTATGAAGTGAGATAACTTAGTGAGATGATCTATCACTACTAAGATGGTGGTGTATCCTTTAGAGGGCGGTAGATCTACTATAAAGTCCATGGCTATCATACTCCAAGGGACTTCAGGAACAGGCAGAGGACAGAGAAGACCAAACGGTTTATGATGGTCTTTTTTGTTTCTGGCACAGGTGTCACATTTATTTACATAGTTGTCTATATCTTGGTTTAAAAACGGCCACCAAAAGGATCGGTTGAGAAGCTCTCTAGTTTTTATGATTCCAGGGTGTCCGCTTAGAGGAGAATCATGAAAATGTTTGAGTAGATCTTCCCTTAGTAATGGGGGTATGTATGTTTTTCCTTTATAGGAATATATTCCTGTTCTAAGATCCTTTTCACAACAAGCCGGTATATCATTGTCAGACTGCATAGCTTTTGTTATCTCAGATAAGAAGGAAGTAGCTGATGCAACTATTTTGTGTGGTGGGATGAGATGTTTAATCTCTTGTTCTTCGAAGATAGGTTTAAGTGATCGGGAGAGGGCATCTGCCTTTATGTTCTTTGAGCCGGGTCTATAGGTGATAAGAAAGTCAAACCTGTCCAGGAACAAAGCCCAACAGACCTGTCTAGAAGACAGAGTCTTGTTGTTTTTCAGATACTGAAGGTTTTTGTGATCTGTGAATATATAAAAGGGTTTAGGGGTACCCTCGAGTAAATGCCTCCAATGTTCCAGAGCACATTTTATCGCAAGCAATTCTTTATCCCCCACGGAGTAGTGTTGTTCAGCTTGTGTTAGTGTTCTGGAATAAAATGCAACCGGATGGGATGTGGGATTGGTTAGGCTTTGTTGAGATAATACTGCTCCAATTCCAATGTTGGAGGCATCCACTTCTAGGGTATATTGATATTCAGGATGTGGAAGCTGTAAAATCGGGGCTGAAGAGAATTTATCTTTAAGTAATTGAAATGCAATTTGAGCTTCGTTGTTCCAAAGAAATTTTTGTTTTCCAGTTAGTCTGGTGAGAGGCTTAACAACTGTGGAGAAGTTCTTTATAAATCTTCTGTAGAAGTTTGCAAAACCCAGAAAGCGTTGCAAGGACTTTACAGAAGTAGGTGTGGTCCAATTCAATATGGCAGACACTTTCTCGGGATCCATATTAATTCCTTTGGGTGAAATTATGTAACCCAGAAATTTTATAGTGTTTACGTGGAAACAACACTTCTCCATCTTGGCATAGAGTTTATGTTCGCGTAACCTAGCAAGAACCCATCTCACATGTTTGATATGATCAGATGTATTACTGGAATAGATTAGAATGTCATCTAAATAAATGACTACGCACACATCCATAAGGTCTTTGAATATATCATTTATAAAGTATTGGAATGTGGCTGGTGCATTCGTGAGGCCAAACGGCATAACATTATACTGAAACAACCCATATCGGGTTCTAAATGCTGTTTTCCATTCATCCCCACTCTTCATTCTTATAAGATTATACGCACCCTTGAGATCTAGTTTGGTGAATATCTTGGCATCACTTAGCCTTTTCGAGAAGCTCAGGGATGAGCGGAAGGGGGTACCTATTCTTAATGGTTACGGAATTAAGTGCTCTGTAATCAATTATGGGTCTACGTGTGCCATCTTTATTAGTGACGAAGAATATGCCTGCCGCTGCTGAGGAGGTACTGGGTGAGATGAAGCCCTTACGTAAGTTTTCGTCTAGATACTCCCTCAAAAATTTTAACTCTTTTTGAGATAAGGGGAAAATCCTACCGAATGGAATGACTGCACCTGGTTTGGTATCAATAGGGCAGTCATATGGTCTATGAGGTGGTAGATTTTCAGCCTCTTTTAAGTTGAAAACATCAGAAAAATCTGCATATACATGTGGTAGAGCTGGTTCCACATGATTGAATTGTACATAAGGAAAGCATGTTGATAAGCAGTATGGAGAATCAAGTTTTATAGTATTTTGAGACCAATCTATCCTAGGATTGTGCTTTTGCAGCCAGGGGTAACCCAGTATCAAAGGATAAATGGATCCGGGGATGATGTCATATGTAATATATTCTTTGTGACCTGATGATGTTGTGGTTAGGAGAGGGATGGTGTGGTGTGTAATTGGACCTTTTAAAAAATTTGAACCATCAATAACTTTGACATACACAGGACTATCTTTCAACACACAGGGTATTTTATTTACAGTGACTATGTTCTTGTCAATGAACATTCCGAAAGCACCGGAGTCAATCATAGCCTCGCTCTGGTAGAGGTGTTGATCCCACTGTAAAGACATAGGTATAGTTAGTTGGGTGTGTTTTTTAGGGGAGAGATTGATAAATATGGGGTAATTCTTACCCTTCTTTTGACGGCTCAGCAAAGGACATTCGGATACTATATGGTCCTTACTAGCGCAATACATGCATAAATTCGCCAGGCGGCGTCTTGATTTCTCCTCTTGAGACAAAGGACCCTTGAGTGTTCCAATTTCCATAGCTATAGCAGATGTGGTGGGTTTTTCAACATGTGGGGGATAATATTTCTTGCTGTAGGATTCTGGATTTTGCCTCTCAAGTTTTCTTTCCCTGTGACGACGGTCCATTGAGATGCAGATCTTTATTAATGCTTCCAGGGTGTCAGGGAGTTCTATTCGTGAAAGTTCGTCTTTTAGATGTTCTGATAAACCCAGCCTGAACTGATTCTTCAGGCTGATAGCATTCCATTGAGAGTCTGTGGCCCAGAATTGAAACTCAGCTATATAGTCTTCCACAGCTCTTTTGCCTTGTTTTAAAGACCTTAGATTATGTTCTGCTGTACTTTGTTTGTTTGTATCCTCATATAGGGAGGACATGGCTGTGAAGAAATTATCCAAGGAATCCAGTATGGGATCTCCGGATTCAAAGAACCTGTCCACCCAAGCTCTGGGTTCTCCACTCAGATAAGATATTGTTGTACACACTTTGATGCGCTCTGTACAGTATGTTTTAGGTTTCATGCTATACAATAATAAACATGAGTTTTTAAACTCTCAGTATTTTGCACGAACCCCTGAAAAAGGGTGAGGAGGGTTAATTTGAGGTTCTGGATGATCAGTTGCTTTAGGAGTGAAGTAATCATTCATTAGTCTTTTGAGAGTATTGTTCTCAGTTTGCAATTCAGTTAACCCCTGTGCAAGCAACTCCACCTTCTGGTTCAGAGTACTTATTTCGTTAGTCATTTGGGCTGGATCCATTTGACTTTTAAATTTTGAGGCTTGATAATTCTGCAATATTCCCTAATAATTATGTTGCCTAATATTATGAATGTAGGTAATCCTATATAAGCAGGACTCAATTGTACTGTGAGTCTGCTAATATATAGGAATAACAGTGGTGAGTTGTTATTATTATTGGTAGATGAAGCTCCGAAGTAAACAATGGATATTTACATGGAACCCTAAAATAGCACAGCAGCTGACCCTTATGGAGTTAACAAGGAGACAATCTGAACTCTCAATGGGTAAGTATGGTAACAGGAGATTTAGTAGGCTAAATTCAATACTGTTATGAGAATCTTTTAGAATGCAGGATAGGCGTGTGCTGACACAGTCAAATTATAGCAGTGATTACACATTCAGTTCATAGATAGAAGCAATGTAAGAAAATTATACTTGCGCTATGGTCATAGGAGGTCTGAAGTCCTTGAGTAAGTAACCGTCACTTTGTATCATCAGAGGAATGGAGTCTTCAGTCAGCACACGCTGGTATCAGTTTACTTCCAAACAGTGTTCAGCGTTCAGTGTCTGCAGCGTCCTGTGTCTGTGTCCGGATGACGTCAGCGTGCTGTGTGCAGATCCGCAGCACACAGGTTGTGAGGAGATTTAGTTAGAGTTCTGCTTATTTTCTTATGATGTTTTGAATTGGAAAGCTTAGTTAAAGCTTATTAGATTTGGCCAAAGTAGGAGAGTTTGAAAAGTAAAGTTCCCTTTAGGGATAATAACTGAAAGGCTTCAATATTAGGAGTTTAGTATCCACAGAGTTTCCTGGGAAGTCAGGATACTATATACTTGCAATTATCAAGCACTGGGTTGACGTCTAAGTCCCTCCTTTATAGAGTTTGCTGAAAGAGGATATCTGCTACTTAAAGGGACAGCAGATATGACACCACCAGTGCATTGCTGCTCCTTCAACAAATTATACCAAGAGAATGAAGCAAAATAATATAATATAATTCAACTGGAAAGTTGTTTAAAATTGTATGTTCTAACTAAATTATGAAAGAAAATTTTGTGGTTTCATGTCCCTATAAATCCAAATATTAAAGGGACAGTCTAGTATAAATTAAACTTTCATTATTCAGAAAGGACTTTTAATTTTAATCAACTTTCCAATTTACTTTTATCATCAAATTTGCTTTTTTCTCTTGGTATTCTTAGTTTAAACTAAACATAGGTAGGCTCATATGCTAATTTCTAAGCCTTTGAGGGCTGCCTCTTATCACATGCTTTTTAAATCTCTTTTCAACACAAAGAGACAGAAAGTACACGTGGGCTATATAGATAACACTGTGTTCAGGCACAGGGGGTTATTTAAGATCTAGCATAAAACAATGCTAAATTTAAGACAATAGATAATAAACAGTCACAGTCATGTGATCGGGGGGCTGGAAGAAGGTTCCTAGATACAAGGTAATCACAGAGGTAAAAAGTATATTAATATAACTGTGTTGGTTATGCAAAACTGGGTAATGGGCAATAAAGGGATTATCTATCTTTTAAAACAATAACAATTCTATGGTAGACTGTCCATTTAAAATAAAGCATAAAATCAATAAGTAAAAAAAAAGGTATGTTCTGTTAAATATCATTTAGCTGCAAAGAAAACATTAGTAAAATCTAACACAAACAGATTTAATGTAATTCACTGTATTTCATATAACCTTAAAAATAATATAAGTAATTGAAACATATTAAAATACTTAGGGTTGGATTCACACAAATGCACCGATATCAATATCTACATTGAGTCCATTAGGGTCCATTGATGCCAAAAAGTGTATCCAAAAAGTTTCACAATGTCTGAGGGCAAATAGTCGATCTCCCCCTCTTTTATCTTTGGGTACTATTTCAATAACATTAATCGACAAAGAAATGGGGTCACAATTGTGTTTTTCATAAAAATGTTTCGGAAGACTATCGGCTAGACTTGGAGTTTTGTCGGTAACGACCCGAAAAACTAACGCCGGCTTTTTTCTGGCCGCACCATAAAAATAACTCTGGTATTGAGAGTCCACATAAAGGCTGCGTTAGGCTCCAAAAAAGGAGCGTAGAGCATTTTTAACGCAGCTTCAACTCTCAATACCAGAGTTGCTTACAGACGCGGCCAGCCTCAAAAACATGCTCGTGCACGATTCCCCCATAGGAAACAATGGGGCTGTTTGAGCTGAAAAACAACCTAACACCTGCAAAAAAGCCGCGTTCAGCTCTTAACGCAGCCTCATTGTTTGCTATGGGGAAACACTTCCTACGTCTGCACCTAACACCCTAACATGTACCCCGAGTCTAAACACCCCTAACCTTACACTTATTAACCCCTATTCTGCCGCCCCCCCTATCGCTGACCCCTGTATATTATTTTTAACCCCTAATCTGCCGCTCCGTAAACCGCCGCTACTTACATTATCCCTATGTACCCCTAATCTGCTGCCCCTAACACCGCCGACCCCTATATTATATTTATTAACCCCTAATCTGCCCCCCTCAATGTCGCCTCCACCTGCCTACACTTATTAACCCCTAATCTGCCGAGCGGACCGCACCGCTATTATAATAAAGTTATTAACCCCTAATCCGCCTCACTAACCCTATAATAAATAGTATTAACCCCTAATCTGCCCTCCCTAACATTGCCGACACCTAACTTCAATTATTAACCCCTAATCTGCCGACCGGAGCTCACCGCTATTCTAATAAATGGATTAACCCCTAAAGCTAAGTCTAACCCTAACACTAACACCCCCCTAAATTAAATATAACTTTAATCTAACAAAATTAATTAACTCTTATTAAATAAATTATTCCTATTTAAAGCTAAATACTTACCTGTAAAATAAACCCTAATATAGCTACAATATAAATTATAATTACATTGTAGCTATTTTAGGATTAATATTTATTTTACAGGCAACTTTGTAATTATTTTAACCAGGTACAATAGCTATTAAATAGTTAAGAACTATTTAATAGTTACCTAGTTAAAATAATTACAAAATTACCTGTAAAATAAATCCTAACCTAAGTTACAATTAAACCTAACACTATACTATCATTAAATTAATTAAATAAAATACCTACAATTACCTACAATTAAACCTAACACTACTGTTCCGATCAGCCAATAGAATGCAAGCTCAATCTGATTGGCTGATTGGATCAGCCAATCGGATTGAACTTGATTCTGATTGGCTGATTCCATCAGCCAATCAGAATATTCCTACCTTAATTACGATTGGCTGATAGAATCCTATCAGCCAATCGGAATTCGAGGGACGCCATCTTGGATGACGTCCCTTAAAGGAACCGCCATTCTTCAGTTGGACGTCGCCGGAAGAAGATGGGTCCGCGGTGGAGGTCTTCAGGATGGAGCCAGTCGTCATCGGATGAAGATAGAAGATGCCGCTTGGATCAAGATGGTTGCCAGTCCGGATCGCCTCTTCTTCCCGGATAGGATGAAGACTTTGGAGCCTCTTCTGGACCTCTTCAGCCACCGGATGATGGATCGCCAACCCCCGCTTGGGTTGGATGAAGATTTTGGAGCCAGGACGGATCGGTGATACCTGGTGAGGTGAAGACAAGGTAGGATGATCTTCAGGGGCTTAGTGTTAGGTTTATTTAAGGGGGGTTTGGGTTAGATTAGGGGTATGTGGGTGGTGGGTTGTAATGTTGGGGGGGTATTGTATGTTTTTTTTTTACAGGTAAAAGAGCTGAACTTCTTGGGGCCTGCCCCGCAAAGGGCCCTGTTCAGGGCTGGTAAGGTAAAAGAGCTTTTAACTTTAGTAATTTAGAATAGGGTAGGGCATTTTTTATTTTGGGGGGGCTTTGTTGTTTTATTAGGGGGCTTAGAGTAGGTGTAATTAGTTTAAAATTGTTGTAATATTTTTCTTATGTTTGTAGATATTTTTTTATTTTTTGTAACTTAGTTCTTTTTTATTTTTTGTACTTTAGCTAGTTTATTTAATTGTATTTATTTGTAGGAATTGTATTTAATTAATTTATTGATAGTGTAGTGTTAGGTTAATTGTAGGTAATTGTAGGTAGTTTATTTAATTAATTTATTGATAGTGTAGTGTTAGGTTTAATTGTAACTTAGGTTAGTATTTATTTTACAGGTAATTTTGTAATTATTTTAACTATTTTAGCTATTAAATAGTTCTTAACTATTTAATAGCTATTGTACCTGGTTAAAATAAATACAAAGTTACCTGTAAAATAAATATTAATCCTAAAATAGCTACAATGTAATTATTATATCTAATTTCGTTAGATGTAAATTATATTTAATTTAGGGGGGTGTTAGTGTTAGGGTTAGACTTAGCTTTAGGGGTTAATACATTTATTAGAGTAGCGGTGAGCTCCAGTCGGCAGATTAGGGGTTAATAATTGAAGTTAGGTGTCGGCGATGTTAGGGAGGGCAGATTAGGGGTTAATACTATTTATTATAGGGTTAGTGATGCGGATTAGGGGTTAATAACTTTATTATAGTAGCGCTCAGGTCCGCTCGGCAGATTAGGGGTTAATAAGTGTAGGCAGGTGGAGGCGACGTTGTGGGGGGCAGATTAGGGGTTAATAAATATAATATAGGGGTCGGCGGTGTTAGGGGCAGCAGATTAGGGGTACATAAGGATAACGTAGGTGGCGGCGCTTTGCGGTCGGCAGATTAGGGGTTAATAAGTGTAGGCAGATGGAAGCGACGTTGTGGGGGGCAGATTAGGGGTTAATAAATATAATACAGGGTTCGGCGGTGTTAGGGGGAGCAGATTAGGGGTACATAAGGATAACGTAGGTGGCGGTCGGCAGATTAGGGGTTAAAAAAAATTATTTGAGTGTCGGCGATGTGGGGGGACCTCGGTTTAGGGGTACATAGGTAGTTTATGGGTGTTAGTGTACTTTAGAGTACAGTAGTTAAGAGCTTTAGAAACCGGCGTTAGCCCAGAAAGCTCTTAACTACTGACTTTTTTCCTGCGGCTGGAGTTTTGTCGTTAGATGTCTAACGCTCACTTCAGAAACGACTCTAAATACCGGAGTTAGAAAAATCCCATTGAAAAGATAGGATACGCAATTGACGTAAGGTGATCTGCGGTATGGAAAAGTCGCGGCTGAAAAGTGAGCGTTAGACCCTATTTTGAGTGACTCCAAATACCGGCGGTAGCCTAAAACCAGCGTTAGGAGCCTCTAACGCTGGTTTTCACGGCTAACGCCAAACTCCAAATCTAGGTCTATGTTTTCCTAATATTAGCATGGTGTTCACTAAAACATTTACATAATATATGCTTGGTATGGCCCACATTGTAGTAAATAGACTACAAAGGTACTACTACATGTAATTGATTACATATCATCTTAAATTATTACCCTGTGGTCTTAGATACAAAAGAAGATCTTTGTGTATCAATGTGTTTACACATTGGGCATCTTCTTTGATGACACTTGTATGTCCCTTTTAATTTAAAAAAAATCCTATCTTCCTCTTTCTTATTATGTGTTCCTATATCCCTAAGTCTACTAGGTGCTATATAATTAATTAAACTTACATTCTTTCTAAAACTATATTTGGTCATTCATCTAAATGTGTTTTCAACAAAAGATCCTCCTTTAATATGGGCCAATATTTCTTTAAAATCCCTTTAATTTGAGACACTCCTTCACTATACTGTGTGATGAATTTGACAGAGGTATTCATTTTTTATTTCATCTTTATCTGTTTTATTGATTGAAAATTAACCTCAATCAGATACTTCATCCATTAACCTATTTATATAATTTACTTTATTTTTTCTACAGATAAATGTGTCCTTTAAAACTACGGCCTCTTCTTTATAATCATTCAACTTTCTCCAAAAGTATTGTGAATTGGCTTTTAGGAATATTCTTAATCCACTTTTGATAATGATTACTTTCAGTATTAATAGATTATTGCTGTCCCTATTTTTTCTAAAAATATTTGTTAGGATATTACTATGGTCTGTATATTGCCTAAAAACCTCACATTAAAATTGTTAGTATTTAAATAATCAGTAAAACTATTAGCCTCTTCCACTGAATTAGTCCATATGCTAAACATGTCATCTATAAAACATTTATAAAATTTAAAATAAGGGGTAAAATAATTATTAGTCCATACATATAGTTCTTCAAACAACCCCATAAATAAATAGGCATACTATAGGGCACATTTGTTCCATTTATTCCACATCCCTGTACCACATATTTGATGGAAAAAAATCTCTTTGAAAAGTAAAAATAATTTTGTTACAACACAAATTTTATACAGGATGCTAAAATTGCTGATCAGGAAATACTCAATTTTTCTTAGAAAATGGGCACAAATCTATACCTAGCTGATGTGGAATTATAGTGTATAGCGATGTTACATCACATGTTATGAAACACATTCCTTCTTTCCATTCAATCTTATCCAATTATTGTATAAGATGTATGCTATCCCTCAAATAGGCTCTCAGTTGTGTAACTAATGGTTTTAAAAAATAATCAATATAACTTTATAAGTTGGCAGTCAATTAATCAATTCCCGACACTATTGGTCTTCCAGGTGGATTTTCCATATTTTTATGGATTTTGGTTAAATGATACATAACTGCCAATTAAGGATATTCATTATAGAAAAATTTAAATTCTTTATCATTAATTATCTTAGCTTTCAAACAATTTCTTAACAGAACATAGAAACATAGAAACATAGAAACAGATATTGACGGCAGATAAGAGCCATAGGCCCAGCAAGTCTGCCCGACCTTACCTAACAGTATAAACTTATCTAGTTCGTAGGATAGCCCTATGCTTGTCCCATGCATTTTTAAAGTCCCCCACAGTGTTTGTTGCTACTACCTCTTGAGGAAGTTTATTCCATAAATCAATCACTCTTTCTGTAAAGTAGTGCTTCCTCAAATTACTCCTGAATCTACTACCCTTTAGCTTGAGCTCATGACCCCTTGTTCTTGAATTTTCCATTTTATGTAAAATACCCACAGCCTCAGTTTTACTAAACCCTTTAATGTACTTGAAAGTTGCTATCATATCACCTCTTTCCCTTCTCTCCTCTAAGCTATACATATTTAGGTCATTGAGCCTATCCTGGTAAGTTTTATTTTTTAGACCATGTACCATTTTGGTAGCCCTCCTTTGCACAGATTCAAGTTTGTTAATATCCTTCTGAAGATATGGCCTCCAGAACTGCACACAATACTCAAGATGAGGCCTAACTAATGATCTATAAAGTGGCATAAGAACCTTACTATTTATGCTGCAAATACCTCTACCAATACATCCAAGCATTCTGCTAGCCTTACTCGCTGCATTACTACATTGTTTACTAAGTTTTAAATCATCTGAAATAATAATTCCCAAGTCCTGTTCCTCGTCTGTAACAGTCAGTAAAGTGTCATTGAGTCTGTAATTAACATTTGGATTTTTCTTCCCTAAATGCATTATTTTACACTTTGCTGTGTTAAACTTTAGATCCCAGTCGTTTGTCCAATCCTCCAATTGTTGTATATCACTTCTGATTTTGTCTACCCCCCCCTGGAACATCCACTCTGTTACAAATTTTTGTATCATCTGCAAAGAGACATACTTTCCCCTGTAGCCCTTTGCTGATATCGCAGTTAAATATGTTAAACAAAACAGGCCCCAGAACTGACCCCTGAGGAACACCACTAGTGTAGTCTAGCTAAAAATATTTTTTGTAGGGTTATTCCTCAGCTTTATATAGGTTAATTCATCATTTAACAAACACATAGCTTCTGCTATATATACCTTTCTATCTTGTATCATTATTCCCTCCCTTTATCCAAAGGGTGGATGGTGATATTATCATTCTGCATGAGCTGATTAAGGGCTATCTTCTCCGTTCTTGTTATGTTATCTTAGAATATCTTAGAATTCTTATTAATATAGTTACACTCATATATACACACTATCTGATAAAATTATTCATATGAATATTATTTAAAATATTTAATTAGGGTTAAAAGGTATATGGTATATTTCAAATACCTTTAAACATAAAAAATATGTTTAATTCAATTTTGATATTTAATAATGTGTTTGACTGTGTATTTACTGCAAATATTTTACATTCCAAAGTTCTTTACATAGGGGCAAATGTTCTTATTATTTTTATATAGATATTCCTATATATGTCTGTATATATCTATACCTATACATATTCATTTAGGTATAGAAGATATATATATTTAAAAATGAAAACAACATTGTATTCTATGTGAAGAACAATGAAATGTGAAATATTCATAACTCATGTCGGATTGAGCATATTTAATCAAACATGGTCATTTTAGTGCGCAAGCCATAAGTGTTAGGTATATTCGGAATAGCACAATCCATTGAAGTCTATGGGGGAAAGAAGTTAACGCAGTTGCAATATCAGAAATCCTGAAGTTTGTGTGCATTGGGTTTCCCTTGTGCGCAAAACATTTACTTTCAACTTGTAATACAGATGCTAACACGCGCGTGTACAAAATGTACTTCCCGCTGTGTATGCGCACGTGCAAAAGCGTCACTTGTAATCTAGTTTGTTTACAAACAAGCTGAAAAAAACACAACCAATGTATTCCATTATTACATTTTATAAAGCACCAGCACATACCATAGAATTCTGGCAATAGGTGCATGAACTGTATTTACACAAGGTGGCACTATATACACAAAAGTCCAAAATTCAAAACACTAGTAAATTAAGGTAGCTCTTTCCCAAACTGGTTTGGTTCACTACAAGAGTAAACGACTAAAAAAAAAAGAAGAAAATGCTCCTCATGGTGCGATTACTACCAAACACAGGGACACAATACATGGGCTCCATTACATATGCGGCGTCGCCTGCAAAAGCCAGCGATGCCGCTTTTTACGTGGTTTTGTTATCACATATACGGTGTAGCATACAAGTTACATGCGTATATTTTACCCAGCGCCCACATTTTTTACTCTCCCATAAACTAACATAGGACTAGCATGCAATTCGGTATCCAATATACAGCGCAAGGACTTACACGCGCAAAATTGAGAAAATCTACTCCAGTTTCATCTTGCCACACATAGGCAGGCACAGCAACCCTTGCACTGACTAAAAAAAGCAACGTAACTCAATGGAAGCCTTAACAAACACATACATTTAAGAACCATCTCAAAAGTTAAAGAGACAGTATACTATAAAATTGTTTTTCTCTTTCCAATTACTTCTTTTACTAGCTGCAGAGTATAAAATGTATGAGATTTTCTTTTTTAAGGTTTATTTGTGTATTTGAAATAGCTGATTTTATGTTTTGAATTTACAACCTAATAAAATGGGCTGAGCTTGTAGGTATAATCAGATCTCATTACTTTATCACATTGTGTACATATACTTGCTTCTGTATTTTATCTGTTCATAAACCAATCACCAATACTTGGAGAGAACAATGGAAAATAATCATTTTTAGTACCTTATCTCTTCTAGAACCCACTGGGAGTGTAATTTATTCTACTGGCTGTGTTAACACAGCTTGGCATTGAGGTCAAAATATTTAAGGATGTGTGGGGATACCACAGGCTAAATAAAATATTTCAAATGCAATCATAAGAGTAAAGGAAATACTTGTAAACAATTTAATACACTCCAGCAGGTAAAGTGGATCATTGGGAACAAATTAAAGGGAGGAGCATTTTTGAGTAAAATGTCCCTTTAAACCTTGCTGCCCACTTAATTATGATAATCAATATTCCTCCTCTGCAATTGTGTCAAACCAATCACAAACAGCACAACCTCTCACCTGTAGCCTTAGAACACCTGACAATGCACACCCTATCAGTAACATCAGTATTATATATACCCATGTGCCAATTTATATTGGATGTGAGATACATTGATTTTCATCTTACAAGTGAATATTACTATATGTACCCTTCATACACAACTATGTGGATGTGAGTTATAGTACAAGAATATGTCATAAACATGATAATATTACCTGTTTTTACTGCCATTTAAACACAGGCCTTATTATATGTTTTAACAATATTAGTGTAATCAAACACACCTCACATGGATGTGTATGACAATTACATGGTAAATAACAGAGGACAAGGTTTATGGTGAAGTATAATAATATATATATATATTTGTTGCTTCTTGGATGAGGGAGCTGAGGTGCCTGTAGTGGATTGCCTTGTTCTCCTTGTTCTAGCAGATTCTGGCGTTTCTGCTGTGTGCTGGCCACAGATGATAGGCTGGAGGCAGTGTCCTGCTGGTGTGTAAAGTGCTCAACCAACACACCCAAGAGTTGATTTTGTTCTCTCCATCTATTTTCCATCTGCATATCAGACAGAATTTGCATCATCTGTGACTGGTTTTGAACACTTGCACTTAAAGAGACAGTCAAGTCCAAAGAAAACTTTTATGATTCAGATAGGGCATGTAATTTTCCAATTTACTTTTATCACCAATTTTGCTTTGTTCTCTTGTTATTCTTAGTTGAAAGCTAAACTTAGGAAGGCTCATATGATCATTTCTAAGCCCTTGAAGGCAGCCTCTCATCACATGCTTTTTTATTTGCTTTTTACAACAGGGGAGAGCTAATTCATGTAAACCATATAGATTACATTGTGATCACGCCGTGGATTGTGGCAGACACTCCACTAATTGGCTAAAATGAAAGTCAATAGATAATAAATAAAATGTCATGTGATCTGGGGGCTGTCAGAAGAGGCTTAGATACAGGTTTATCACAAAGCTAAAAAGTATATTAGTATAAGAGTGTTGGTTATGCAAAACTGGGGAATGGGTATTAAAGGGATTATCTATCTTTTAAAACAACAAACATTCTGATGTTGACTGTTCTTTAACGATGCTGCCATGTCCCTCTGCAGCTCTATGCTACGTTTGTGTAACCTCTCTTGGCTACTGAAGAACCTCTCTTGGCTCCTGAAGAACCTCTCTTGGCCTCTTTCTATGCTCTCAGTGCTTGCGAAGAGCCTCCTCTGGAGTGCAATGTATTTGTCATGATTATAAGCTGACCTAACTCTTTGATCGACCTTTGCTGTGTATGTCCTTGCACCTTTCTTGTAACTCCACCCACTCACATCGTATAAATGTTCAACTAACCTATTGTTAGTTGCTTGGAATTTTGTCTCTGTGCTGCAACTCATCTTGTGAAGGATTTACTCTCCTTACCTGGTGCTACGCCTGACACAGTTACACTGCTCAAACCGAGCCGGCTGTGACGTCACACGCCAACGGAACTTCACTTGCAATTCCGGAATCCCCTGCAAGCTCTCTCCGGTACCGGACAACTTCGCTAGCAGCTACTACCTCCTTCTATCTAAACGGACTTGCTCATGCTACAGCTTGGTAAGATTTTAAGTCACTTCTTACCATTATCGCACTCCGCAAATAATCTCCTAACAAGTCTCTCCTTATAAAAATAAACAGCCTTCTGGGGAGCTTCCACTTAAATTGATACTGCTTTAAGTTAGTACGCAAATCATATATGAGAAGGGAATATATTTGGAATCTAATATTTAAGTCTTGTCATATTTCTAATACAATGTAACTCATATTACACGTATATTCATTCATACCAAGTTTAGTATATTGTACTCGGTTTATTGAGGAAGCACTTTGCACTTACTCCTTACTGTTGCTCAGTTGCTTAATCAGCTTAACCTATATTATTGTCAGACAGATATCGTGGTACACATTGAAACTCTGTTGCGCCCTTGTTACATATTTGTATCTGATATCTGCCTAACCACACATACAAAATTACTTAACCTGCAGTTGAGGTTCAAAACTCTTCTTTTCCTTTTGTTCTTTCTTCTGCCTTTTAGGAAAAGCAGAATAAATCCTGACAGTAATTCCAAGCCCTATAAAATGGACCCAGCAGCTTTGTTATCCCATGTGGAAGCCTTAACACAGACTGTAGATAATTTAGCTAAAGGCATGACAGCGTTACAGCTAGAAAACACAACCCTTAAAAAGTATATTGACGAAAAGACAGACACCTTAAAAATGACATTCAGTGCTCATGAGCCCCAACCATGCCCTCCTCAACCTTTCTCTGGACATAGGCATGATTTTAGAGAATTTAAAAATTCTTGTTACCTTTATTTTCAACTAAAACCGAAAACCTATGCCACTGAACATCTGAAGGTACTCACCACTATCTCCTACTTAAAAGGTGAACCTCGAATTTGGGCAACCATGTTTTTTGAGAATAATGACCCAATACTACAATCCCTTGACCAATTCTTTAAGGCTATGGTTCAGCTTTATGATGACCCCTACAAACAATTATCGGCGGAAACTGCTATGCGCTCTCTCCGCCAACTCAAGAGACCAGTAGAAGAGTATATAACTGATTTTAAAAAATGGTCATCTGACACTTTGTGGAATGATTTATCTCTGCGAAACCAATTTCGCTTAGGGCTCTCAGATCCTTTAAAGGATGAGCTTGCCAGACAACCTCTACCTGACACTCTAGAACAACTGATTGACTTATGCATCACACTGGACAGACGTATAAGGGAAAGACGTTCTGAAAGACAACATACAGACACCCCTTTAAAAGTCTCACAAGTTAATACATTCCCCGCACAAAATAAAGCTCCCACCAAGTCCACTACTGTTCCTATGGAGCTAGGATTTATCAGAGGCCCATTAACCCCACAAGAGAAATTGAGACGCAAAGCTAACGATCTCTGCATGTACTGCGGGGGGTTGGACCATTCCGTCAGAGATTGTGCCCAACTTCTACGTAGGAATGGTAAGGAAAAAAAAAACACAAACTTGTTTGTCAGCCAAACAAACGCTTACTAACCATTGTTCCCTTCCAATTCTGTTACAGTGGGAACACCACAGAATAGAATCTCAAGCAATCCTTGATTCTGGGGCTAGCCACAACTACATTGACCAACACTTTGTTCAAAGAAATAAAATACCACTTGTTAAAAAGTTAAAGCCTAGTGTCCTCCGTTTTGTAGATGGTAATGAAATTACCTCAGGTCCAATACATCATCACACAATACCCTTACGAGTCACTACACAGACACATCATACTGAATTTGTCACTTTTGATGTCATTCCATCACCACATTTCCCTGTTATTCTAGGTATTCAATGGCTAAAAAAACACGATCCTGTTATAACCTGGTCCTCATCTACAGTACAGTTTAACTCTCAGTATTGTACAGATACCTGTTTGTACCACAATAGTTTATTATTTGTAGAACCTGACACTGTTCCTAAGGAATACTGGTCTTACTCAGATGTCTTTGATAAAAAGGAATCAGAAACTTTACCCCCTCATAGGGTTTATGATTGTCCAATAGATCTTCTGCCTGGAGTTGACATTCCTTATGGTCATATATTCCCTCTCTCAGAACCTGAGTTGGTTCATCTTAAAGCTTATCTGAAGGAGAACCTCCAGAAAGGCTTTATACGTCCCTCAACCTCTCCAGCAGGGGCAGGTATATTCTTTGTGACCAACAAAGATCGATCTCTTAGGCCTATAATTGACTATAGAGAATTAACCCCTTAATGACCACAATGTACCCTGTATGTGACTGGTCGTTAAGGTTTTTTTCAGGACATAATAGCACAAGTCTAGCAAGAACACGCTATTAATGCCCTCCTTCCAGCAGGCTTTGTGGAATAGAGCGGTCTCAACGCTGGTGGCAAGACCACGCTATAAAACAATCAAGCCCCCAAAAAAGGCCAGCGACATACAGGGTATGTTGCTGGTCCTTAAGGGGTTAAACAAGCGTACAATAAAGAATCGGTATCCTTTACCACTGATTCCCCAACTCATAGACAGGTTAAGAGGTGCAACATTTTACACAAAATTAGATCTTAGAGGAGCATATAATCTCGTACGGATAAAATCAGGACATGAATGGCTGACTGCCTTCCGAACCCGATATGGCCTATATGAATACACCGTTATGCCATTTGGTCTGTGTAATGCTCCTGCAACCTTTCAGTACTTCATAAATGACATCTTCAGAGATTTGCTGGACCTCTTTGTGATCATATATTTAGATGACATCCTTATCTATTCCTCCACACTCGAGGAACACATAAAACATGTTAAGATCATTTTATCACGACTTAGGGAAAACTCTTTATACGTTAAGTTGGAGAAATGCATTTTCCACACTCAACATATCAAATTTCTTGGGTATGAGATTTGTCCAGAAGGTATTCGAATGGAAAACAACAAGGTTACAGCCATTTTAGACTGGCCAGCTCCTAAAACAAAGAGAGATGTACAACGATTTATGGGGTTCGCTAATTTCTATAGGAAATTTATAAGGAACTTCGCACAATTAACTAGACCTCTTACAAACCTTACCAAATCAGACGGACGTTTTACCTGGGACGATGAGAAACAACAAGTTTTTGATTACCTTAAGACTGCATTCACTTCAGCTCCCATCCTAAGCTATCCAAATCCTGATTTACAATACATATTGGAGGTAAATGCTTCTAACTATGCTCTTGGTGCAATTCTCTCCCAAAGACTAAGTCCCTCGGACCCTCTACATCCTGTTGCGTTTTTCTCCAGGTTACTGAGTGCCCCCGAGATAAACTATCCCATAGGCGATAAAGAATTATTGGCTATCAAGGCATCCCTAGAACACTGGAGACATTTACTCGAGGGTACAAAGATTCCCGTGCTGATTTACACTGATCACAAAAATCTAGAATATTTAAAAACCAACAGAACTCTCAGTGCCCGTCAGGTACGTTGGAATCTATTTTTGTCCAGGTTTAACTTCCTCATAACTTACAACCTGCACAAAAAAATAAAAAGGCTGATGCTCTCTCACGACATCTAGAAAATCCATACATAACTCCAGAAGATTAACCTCTCATACCCGCCGATAAATTCTTAGCCTTAACATCTGAGCAAACCCAAGACTTCATAAAAGAACAAAACCTTGATGACACTATGCCCAAAGATGAGCTTACTTTACGTCCTGACGGTTTATCTTATCATCATGACCAAGTTTATGTACCCCTTTCTCTCCGACAGACCGTATTAAGCTCCCTTCATGATTCAACACTTGTTGGACATCCAGGAATCACTAAAACTCAAGAATTAGTAAAGAGATATTTTGGTGGCCTACACTATCAAAAGATGTGTCTGACTTTGTTAACACCTGTAAAATTTGTACAACCTCAAAAACATCTAAGACCTCCCCAACAGGGGAACTCATTCCCCTTCCAACTCCAAACCGTCCGTGGACTGACATAGCCTTGGACTTCATAGTCGACCTACCACTGTCCAGAAGAAACAACACAATTCTAGTAGTGGTGGATCTTTTCAGTAAAATGGCTCATTTCATTCCATATCATAAATTACCCACTTCAGCGGAAACCGTAACTCTGATAATAAACCATGTTTTTAAACTACATGGAATACCTACTTCTATTACTTCAGACAGAGGTACTCAGTTTACGTCCAGATTCTGGAAACAATTGTGCCAGGCTTTGGGTATTTCCAGATGACTGAGTACTTCCTTCCATCCACAAATGAATGGTCAAACCTAAAGAACAAACCAGTGGATAGAACAATACCTAAGATGTTTCATATCCGCTAGGCAGGATAATTGGGTGGATCTGTTGCCCTTTGCCGAGTTTGCATTCAATAACTGTTTTCACACAACTACGAAATCAACTCCTTTCTTCATTAACTATGGGTTCCATCCCTCTTTCCAGTGGGATACTTCATCTAACCACTCCTGTCCTGTAGTTAATCAGGTGATAAACACCATCTCTGACTCCTTCTCCATAACTGAACGAAATCTCAAGTTGGCTAAAGACTGTTACAAGTTGTATTACGATAAAAGGAGGAACCCGTCCCCTAATTATCAGATAGGGGATAATGTTTGGTTGTCCACACGAAATTTACGGTTGCCATTCCCGACAAGGAAATTATCTTCGACTTATGTTGGTCCTTTCCCTATCCTCCGGATTGTGAACTCCAATGCTGTCACACTCTCTTTGCCAGCTTCAATGAAGACACATCCTACTTTCCACGTCTCACTACTCAAACCCTACCGAGCTCTGCGACACCATACTGCCCAGGACCTACATCTGCCATCTGTCCCGATACCTCAGTCTGAATATGAGGTGCACAGCATATTGGATTCCCGTTTTGTGCGAGGTGTCTTGCAGTATTTGGTTCACTGGAAGGGTTATCCGGATTCTGAGGACTCCTGGGAGCCCTCTTCCAATCTCTCTGCCCCTCGCTTACTGGCTCAGTTTCACCGCCGCCATCCTGACCGTCCTGGCTCTGATCCCCGGTGTTGATCTATGGGGAGGGGGTCCTGTCATGATTATAAGCTGACCTAACTCTTTGATCGACCTTTGCTGTGTATGTCCTTGCACCTTTCTTGTAACTCCACCCACTCACATCGTATAAATGTTCAACTAACCTATTGTTAGTTGCTTGGAATTTTGTCTCTGTGCTGCAACTCATCTTGTGAAGGATTTACTCTCCTTACCTGGTGCTACGCCTGACACAGTTACACTGCTCAAACCGAGCCGGCTGTGACGTCACACGCCAACGGAACTTCACTTGCAATTCCGGAATCCCCTGCAAGCTCTCTCCGGTACCGGACAACTTCGCTAGCAGCTACTACCTCCTTCTATCTAAACGGACTTGCTCATGCTACAGCTTGGTAAGATTTTAAGTCACTTCTTACCATTATCGCACTCCGCAAATAATCTCCTAACAAGTCTCTCCTTATAAAAATAAATAGCCTCCTGGGGAGCTTCCACTTAAATTGATACTGCTTTAAGTTAGTACACAAATCATATATGAGAAGGGAATATATTTGGAATCTAATATTTAAGTCTTGTCATATTTCTAATACAATGTAACTCATATTACACGTATATTCATTCATACCAAGTTTAGTATATTGTACTCGGTTTATTGAGGAAGCACTTTGCACTTACTCCTTACTGTTGCTCAGTTGCTTAATCAGCTTAACCTATATTATTGTCAGACAGATATCGTGGTACACATTGAAACCCTGTTGCGCCCTTGTTACATATTTGTATCTGATATCTGCCTAACCACACATACAAAATTACTTAACCTGCAGTTGAGGTTCAAAACTCTTCTTTTCCTTTTGTTCTTTCTTCTGCCTTTTAGGAAAAGCAGAATAAATCCTGACAGTATTCCTCACCCAGGGGAGAATACAATGCATCCACAGGCTCTTGAGCAACAGGGCTGGCAGTTGCTTGAGAGGCAGGTTCAGCTGTATCTTCTGCATCTTCTGCTGCTTGAGGAGCAGGTTCAGCTGTATCTTCTACTGCTTGAGGGGTAGGTGCTGCTGTAGCTTCTGAAGCTTGAGGATCAGGTTCAGCTGTATCTTCTGCTGCTTGAGGGGCAGGTGCAGCTGTAGCTTCTGATGCTTGAGGGGCAGGTTCAGCTGTAGCTTCTGCTGCTTGAGGGGCAGGTTCAGCTGTATCGTCTGCTGCTTGAGGGGCAGCTGTAGTTTCTGCTGTATTTTTATCTGCAGATGTTGGAGCTCATCCCATGGATGAGGATGGTGGAGCTCGTCCCATGGAAGAGGATGGTGGAGCTCGTCCAATGGAAGAGGATGGTGGAACTTGTCCATGAAAGAGGATGGTGGACCAGTGTGTGACCACTCAGCCTCTACAATTGGCACATCTTGTGACATAGTCTGCGGGTAATATCCATGACTGACATGAGATTGTGTTGTGGGGGGTGTAAATACATGTATCCTTTGTGGCTGTCTTGGCTCCCCTTCAAAACCAAAGGAAGGATATTCCTCTGGCCAGGAATCTTACCAGGGGTCATATGGCAATGGCGGTGGCATCACTCCTGGGTCCTCAACTGAAGCCATCCAACCATGCTCATGTCTGGGACCACACTGTTCATGCGGTTGCCTGAAGACTGGTGGTGGTAGTGGTGGTGGCATGGCTGTTTGCATCCTTGTGACAGGATGAGAGGGATTAGTACAGTCAGATATATGTCCATGTGTGCATACAATGTACATTGATACATTCTAGGGCCTATACTGATTCACATGTCAAACTCTATAACATGCATGTGCACATTGTGAGTTGGTCTATAAGGGATTTGAATATGAGCAGTATACAGGGATGTGTTTCATACAATAGTTATGTGTACATGTCAATGATGAAATAATGTGTTCTTTTTTAAGTGACACTATGGTCATACAATTTACTCTAGCCTGATCTAGGCACAGAACCTGCTTTATTGAGCTAAATGTATTGGGATGGCTATAGTGTCCATTTAATGAAAACTCTACATGTGGCTTGTGGCCTCTGTTACTTTGAGATATGTTAGTATTGCACTATTCCACCTCACATCATGAATTGCATTGTGTCATGAAGCAGTAATGTCAAGTATAATTGTAGATGTTTTTGTTAGTACACTAAATACGATGCTCCTCATTGTGTACATGAATGTGTGATATTAAAAGATGTTGTATCGCAACTACATATAATACAGGTGTGCGGGATGTTACTCACCAGCATGATGTGCTGTGGTTGCAGCCCCTGAGTCACGAGCTCCTGGAAGTCCACGGACTGCTGTAATACTCAGGGACCTGCATATCATCTCCTGCCAGGTGTTTTAGTCCATTTCCAGGGCTACTCCACCGCCTGTTCCCTACTGGTGGATAGCTTCCTGCCCCATCTTCTCTTTTACCCATCTCTTACAGTCGTTCCACCTCTTTTTAAGGCCCTCTACAGTCCTCCTCTGCAGGGCCACACTGTTGACGGCATCCTCTACAACCAGCCATGCAGTCTTTCTTTTTTGGCACTGCCTTTGCCCTTCTCCTGCTCAAAGAGGTCACTGTAATTGTCCATGATGGCCTGGACTAGGGCAACATTTTCGTCAAATGTGAAGTTAGGACATCTCAGCCTCTCATTCTCTATGGCCACTTGGCTTCCTCCCTGTGATGTCCCTGGCAGTGTGGGTTGCTCCCTATCCTCTCCCTCCTCCCCCCTTCTGTCTCCATGTGCACCCTCTGCACTTTCCTGGATGTGCCTGCTCTCTGGGGCTCTCTGGCATCTCTCCTCCCATCATCAATTCTAGCTCTCCCTCTCCCTACTCCACTTACTCCCTGTCGGGGGGCCCACTGCTCCTCCTGTCCTCTCCAATCCTCCTCTCCCTGCCACTCCTCTCCCCTCCTCCCCTTATCCCTACCTCGCCCTGCCATCCTCACACTAATCACACACTTCACACACTCCCACTCACTCCTAACTCAGTCACACACAATCACAATCAAACACACCTATCACACTGTAAAAATAAAATATGTGAGGTGTTATAAAAAAAAAAAAAAGTGTGGTGTATTTGTATATGTGTAAGGGTACAAGTTTACTCAATCCACCATTGCAACCTAACTAACCGCTAGATTTAGAGTTTTGTCAGTAAAGACCTGCGGTGCTAACAAGCCTTTTTTTTCCAGCGCACCCTTAAGACAACGCTGGTATTACGAGTTGTCTGAATGGCTGCGTTAGCCTCAGAAAAGTGTGCGTTGAGCCAAATTTAGCTCCATTTCAACCCTCAATACCAGCGCTGCTTACGGTAGCGGTAAGCTGGAAAAACGTGCTCGTGCACAATTTCCCCATAGGGAAATCAGAATTTGAGGGACGCCATCTTGGATGACGTCATTTAAAGGACCAGTCATTCATTGGGTAGTCGTCGGTAGAGCTGGATGTTCCGCGCCGGAGGTCTTCAAGATGGAGCCGCTCATCGCCGGAAGGATGAAGATAGAAGATGCCACTTGGATGAAGATGTCTGCCGGTCCGGATGTCCTCTTCTGCCCAGATAGGATGAAGACTTCTGCCTGGCTGGAGGACCACTTGTGCCCGCATCGGATGAAGAGTTCGGTCCAGTTGGGTGAAGACGGCTCAAGGTAGGGTGATCTTCAATGGGGTAGTGTTAGGTTTATTTAAGGGGGGGATCGGGTGGGTTTTAGAGTAGGGGTGTGTGGGTGGTGGGTTGTAATGTTAGGGGGGTCTTGTATTTTATTTTACAGGTAAAAGAGCTGATTACTTTGGGGCAATGCCCCGCAAAAAGCCCATTTAAGGGCTGGTAAAAGAGCTGATTACTTTTGTAATTTAGTATAGGGTAGGGAATTTTATTATTTTGGGGGGCTTTTTTATTTTATTAGGGGGCTTAGATTAGGTGTAATTAGCTTAAAATTCTTGTAATATTTTTTTATTTTTTGTAATTTAGTGTTTTTTTTGTACTATAGTTTAGTTTATTTAATTGTATTTTAATTTAGATAATTGTAGGTAATTAATTTAATTAATTTATTGATAGTGTAGTGTTAGGTGTCATTGTAACTTAGGTTAGGATTTATTTTACAGGTAATTTTGTAATTATTTTAACTAGGTAGCTATTAAATACTTATTAACTATTTAATAGCTATTGTACCTAGTTAAAATAAATACAAAGTTGCCTGTAAAATAAATATAAATCCTAAAATAGCTACAATGTAATTATTAATTGTATATATATATTATATTGTAGCTATTTTAGGGTTTATTTGATAGGTAAGTATTTAGTTTTAAATAGGAATAATTTATTTAATTATAGTAGATTTATTTAGATTTATTTAAATTATATTTTACTTAGAGGGGTGTTAGGGTTAGGGTTAGACATAGGTTTAGGGGTTAATAACTTTATTATAGTAGCGGTGACGTTGGGGGCGGCAGATTAGGGGTTAATAATTATAGGTAGGTGGTGGCGATGTTAGGTAGGGCAGATTAGGGGTTAATACAATTTATTATAGTGTTTGCGAGGTGGGAGTGTGGCGGTTTAGGGGTTAATACATTTATTATAGTGGTGGCGATGTCCGGTCGGCAGATTAGAAGTTAATAAGTGTAGGTAGGTGGCGGCGACGTTGGGGGGGCATATTAGGGGTTAATAAATATAATGTAGGTGTCGGCGATGTTAGGGACAGCAGATTAGGGGTTCATAGCTATAATGTAGGTGGCGGCGGTGTCCGATCGGCAGATTAGGGGTTAAATAATTTTATTATAGTGTTTGCGATGTGGGGGGGCCTCGGTTTAGGGGTTCATAGGTAGTTTATGGGTGTTAGTGTACTTTATAGCACTGTAGTTAAGCGCTTTATGTTCCGGTGTTAGCCCATAAAACTCTTAACTACTGACTTTTTTTGCGGTTGGAGTCTTGGCGGTAGAGGCTGTACCGCTCACTTCTTCCAAGACTCGTAATACCGGCGTTAGGCAAATCCCATAGAAAAGATAGGATACGCAATTGACGTAAGGGGATTTGCGGTAGCCTCGAGTCGCGGAAAGAAAGTGAGTGGTAGACCCTTTCCTGCCTGACTCTAAATACCAGCGGGCGTTAAAAAGCAGAGTTAGGACTCCTTAACGCTGCTTTTTAACCCTAACGCAGAACTCTAAATCTAGGCGTTATTATTTATTCAGTTTGCACCTCTCTCTCTACTGTCACTAATCCTCCACTCCTGGGCCGTGTGTTGTAGCTCAACGAACAATCCAAACACACTGAAAAAAATGGCAGCTGCGCATGGATTTATATATTGAATTTGAATAGCGTAATTACGTGTTGCAATTTCAGTTTAATTCCGGTTTCAACTTTACGCGTGTTATCCTCATTTGCATAACACTACTCTTTATTGACACTTTACGCGGACATAATACTGGCGTAAGTTAATTGCGACAAAATAAATGTGTATTTGCGCACATTTATGAAGATCGCCAGTTTGTCCTACTTACGCCAGTATAGCATCTAACAGCCCGTATATATAATAACCCAATGTGCGAGTTGAAATTACGAGCGGCGCGGGTTTCAGCGCTCAAGCCTGCGCCGTATATGTAATCTCGCCCCATATCTGCAAATGATATACTCACAATCAGGAAGCACATATCCGGTGCTGTAGGAGCAGACTGTGCCCTCTCAGTTTCCTCGCAAACTGACCACTGGATCTTCTTGAATCATTAAGACAAAGAAAAAATGTGCAATAATGATGCAATTAATTACCAAAAAAAAAATGCAATTATTCAAACTGAATATGGGGAGAACCTAATTGGTGCTAAAGGAACTGGGTCCTCTCAGTTGCCCAGCAAACTGACCACTGGCTTACTCAGTTGCTGGATAGGCCTTTACATCTGGAACACATAACAATATAAAATATTAGATATGTTTTTAAAAAATTTAAATCTTTGTAAAAATAGAAATAAAAACTCTCTAACATTGGAGAAAAACACAAGCATTGTGCTTAGGGTTACCAGCTGTCCTCTGTAATGAATATCTCATAATGGTTTCTTCCAGTTGTTGTTGTTTATAATTGTTGCAGTTCATATATTCTAACACTAGGGACAAGCATGAGGTATTACAGTGAAATTGGTGGGTTGTCTTCAGTTAATAAAAAGTTCTTGACGTTGAACAATGGTGCATTTGTGAGTTCTGTGCATTCTATAACATGATATCTTTATATGGTGTTGGAACGAAACAGATTTATTTAAGTTTGTCAAGTCTGCAAGCAAACAGCAAGTGCCTCCTATGGACCTTGATACTGGAAATGTATCTGAGCACTGGACAAGATGGAGAGAGCTCATAGAATTATTAATTGCTGGCCCTGTTGATGACAAGTGGACAGAAGAGCAGAAGGCTGCACAGTTTCTCATTTGCAATGGAGAGAAAGGCAGAGATATATGCAGATCATGGAGTGCCAGTAGAGCTATATATGCTGAAGGTAAAAAGGATCCCAATGTGTTATTTGAGAAGTTTGAGGCATACTGTAATCTTAAGAAAAACATATTTGTACAGAGAAAAGTGTTTTATGAAAGACATCAGGGTAAAACAGAATATATAGATGAGTGGGTCACACAGCTACACCTCATAGTTAAAGACAGTGCCTTCTATGCCTGTGATGATATGATAAAAGATAGAATTGTGATGGGATCAAATTCTAGAGAAGTACAGGAAAAATTACTGCTAGAAGAGGATCTAACCATACACTCTGCAGTAAAAATAACTGGAGCATATGAAATTCCAGAGCTCACATGCAGTTACATCCTCCACAAAAATCGTTGGAAATCTGTGTATGACTGGGCACAATGGTAGATGGGGGGATGGGGTTACACAATGCCCCCCCCCCCCAGAAGCTCTACCTCAGCCAGCACTCTTGATCCCATATTGTATATTTGTCTTTACAAATGAGCAGTAATTTTACCCATTGGCTGCCAGTAACATACACCTTGACTTGATTTGATTTACTTGACTTACTTCTTTCTGCTCCATATTTGTAATGCATTTAGATAACACTCTGGGATTTAAAAAAAAAACTGGACAAACAAGTTTAGTGTTTACTGGACAGCCTGCTAAAATACTGGACTGTAAGGTTAAATACTGGACAAAATGTGCCCATTCAACAAGCCAAGCTGCTAGATGCAATTTGCTTGGGTTCAGATGCAGTACATGTCCCTGAAACAGGGCTACCTTAAAATTCAGATGAAAACAAGAAGGTTGAACAGCTAGTTTCTGCAGAAGTGGAAACCTTTTGTGGCCAATATGAGTAATGAGAATTAATGTTGCTTTTTCTTTCTTGATCCTATTGAGCAGATGTGACATTAGTGCAATAAGAGAGATGATTATCCCAGACTGAAATTCCATGCATAGGAAAAACATCCATCCCCACAATGTGAGGGGAGGTATAATGACAGAAATTCCAGCTGATTTGATGATTGCAACTACTGCCCATCAAATCTACCTCTGTGAATCTGCATTTCCTTGTTATCATGAGGAATACGTCTCTGTGCATTAACAAGATTTCCGTTCTACTCAGAAAATTGCTTCTAGATTTAAATGGGCCAGGAGTTAAATTACTGTTAAATGGCAGAATCAGCTCTATGCCCGATTTGAGATTGGAACCACCATCCAAAGAGCTGCTACGCTTATTTTTCCCACTTGTTACTTGAAGTACGAGACTTTCATTCCGTTGTCTGACAGGATTTTCACAGACTGACCTTGAAAAATCTTCTAAAAAGCTTTTAATGCTTAAAAAACCTGTCCTGAATATGTGATTGTTGATAAATTGCTCCCTATTTATGTCTGCTGGACTGTGTAGTGACACAATCTACAGAGGCTCTGACAATAAAATCCCCTGGGAAAGATTTGAGACTTGGAGCTACTGTGAGGTTTAGAAAGAGTGGACCTTAATATACAGGAATAGACTTACAGGATACCAAAAGTCTTTTAAAGGGTTTTAATAAAGCAAGAGAAACAAAAAGTAAGAACTGATCAATATCAAGGGTTAAACAAGAGCAGAGTCCCAGAAGACGCCAAACTTCGGGTACCATGAAATCTGTCTAGCAACTAGGTACCAAGAGGGCATTCTATGAGATAAGTCCAGCAACTGGGTGCCAAGGGGTAAACAAGAGCAGAGTCCAGGAACAGACCAACAGGCAGGTACTGTGAGATCAACACAGCAATTAGGTACCCAGGGAAAAGACAGGAACAATGTCCATCAGGTATAGGTGGACAGGCTGGCACAGGATTCCCGATAGATGCCATTGACATAGCTGCCACTGGCCCAGCAAGTACAGGAGACTCAGCAGGCACAGGTTATCCAGTGAGTACTGTTGGTGAGGCTGCTATGGGATACCAAATGCAGTGGGTACAGTAGGATTCAGCTAAGCTGCCACTTGACCAGCAAGCACAGGAACAAGGTAAGTAACAGCTTGGGACTGAGACTTCACAAGAAAAAGGAGAGCAGGTAAGGACAAGGTGTACCTATGTAGGAACTCCCACACCTGTAGCCACTTAGGTGCAAGTTCCTATAATTAGGCATGTTCCCTTTAAATCAGAGCAGCATGTGTCCATTCACACCTACGAGGAGCAACAGCCGCTGCAGAAGACAAAGCTCAATGTTCCACGTGGAGGAATGCCGAGGCAGGATCCTGTCACAGGATCATTCTAGGTAAGTACCTGACAGCTACTACTTGAGATGCTGTGTAAGGTAATCTGGGAAAGGAAATTTCTATGAAAGGATTAGACTTCTATTCCAATGTATGTAAAAGAATAGTTGAAAAGGTCTCATTCTCCATAAGGGCTATCTGACTGTATGTACTGTTGAGGCTAACTTGCCGATAAATCTCCTCCATTGTCTGACCATCAGATATCTGCACCATTTAATTCCTAAGATATTCCTAAAATATAGGTTGTCAACTCAAGAATTATACAAGAAATATGCGTCCAGTAGTATGTTGTCTAGATAATATCCTTAGCTGGCATATCAGTGCTTCCAGAGGAATCAAAGTTGTGACTGTTTTTGGTGCTATAGAAATCTCAAAGTGCAGAGCAAGAAACTGGAAATGGTGTTATATCCCAGAGAGCCTCTTTACTTTCTATGGAAGGCATCTATCATTTTCTGGGACTTTCAGGTTCAACCATTTTACTTAGAATTCAGTGAGTTCAGCCCCTGTTAAGTATCCACTATAATTTATCTGCAAACTAGAGAATAGGCATATGCATTGAGAGATTTCAGATACCTCCTAATGCAGAAGAAGGCGGCCCTTCGTGTCGATCAGCTATTTTCAGAGCCAAATTTATACTTGTCAAACAGCAGCACAATAAAATCTGGATTTGCACACATTTTATAAAAATCTGGATAAGCACATAATTTAGTGTGTTGTTCTTTCATAAGTATACATTTAGATCTGAAAATAGCCAACCGGCACAAAGGGCCACCTTCTTCCACATTCTGTGAAATCCAAAACCTCCAAATGCACATGTCTACTAGAGAATCTTTGCTTATCTGGCCAGTAGAAAATAATGAAGCTCTCTGGGAAACTGAAGCTGCCAGTTCAGTTTTATTTTAAATAGAAGAAATACAAAGTTCAATGTAATTTGTAAAAGATACATATAAATATATAAAGTATCAGCCTAATTTTTTTAAAGTTACACAGAAGAAACTGTGAAGGCATAATCAGAATTTGTAAAATCACAATCCTTAATACACTGCTATATACAAAATAAAATACAATATAGAAAGTGCAGCATTTAAATGTAATAAAACTTAATCTGAACTGTAAAGTAATATAAAATACAAAAAATAAAGTGTAAATGCAGAAGAACTCTCATGTCATGCAGTGATATATTGCACTGGGCTTGTCTCTCCTTCACATACAGAAAAGCAGGGACACCCCCCCCCCCCTCCCTTTGGAGAAGTATAGCCTTTTTAGAATTTCACTAGGGACCTTTTAGTAATGCAATATCTTTTTTTCTTTTTTTGTAATTTAATACATTTTAAAAAGCTCTCAAATAAAAATGACTTTAAAGGAACAGTAAACACCTCACAATTGCAATTACAAGATTACTGTGCAGTTTTGCAATAAAGTAACATATTTTATGACAAAAAAACCTAAACAAAACAGAAAGGGGCCTCCTTGTGTATATCATTGCAATAAACGACAAATAGTCTCTCAACAGTGAATACTAAGCACTCACAAAAGTAGCAGCACTACTTTGTGCTGTAAAATGCAGCTCACTGATCCCACACTATAGGACAGTGATTTTTAACCTTTTTTTTGCCGTGGCACACTTTTTACATTAAAAAATCCTGTGGCACACCACCATCCCAAAATTTAAAAAAATCACACATTGTAGCCTAATACAGCATATATATATACACATACACACAAACACACACATACTGTATGTATTGTGCTGTTATGCCATGCCTCCTACAAACTACCCCTGCACTGGGAGTAAAAAACAAGCAAAGTTTAAAAAATATGTCACACTGTTGTCAGTCTGCCGTGGCACACCTGAGGATCTCTCACGGCACACTAGTGTGCCACGGCACACTGGTTGAAAAACACTGCTATAGGATACTGGATGTGCATTTCCTTCTTGTAACAGCATTCCCACTCCACTAGACCGGCATCTGGGTCTCTGCTAATAACCAGATCTAATAACTCCTCCAACAGTTTGTCGGCAGAAAAGAAGAACAAGAACTCCCAATTCAGTGGTTAAAAAAAGGTTTATTTAAAAAACAAATAAAAGTACAAATAGTTTAAAACATATCTCTGTGTATTGCCCTGTCTTGTGCAACGCATTTCTCGGCTTTCAGGCTGTTTTAATCAGGCATCTTTTTTCCCTTTTTTACATTTCCTTTGGTACTCCTGTTTTTTTTTACCAAAACATTGGTTTCAACATTTTATATGAGTGTGAAATTGTTTGGTATGCAATATCACCCTTTTTGCTGAAATCATTTTGCAATAATTAAACTCTGCCCACCATTTACTTTATTTGGAGGTGCTAGTTAGGGCTGGTTACCGAGGCAGACAAAGCTCACCACTTTAATTTTGTTAGCAAAATCTACATTGTTGTTTGGTAGTTCCTTATCAGATAAACCCTGCTGAATTTTCAAAGCAGGTTTTTAGGGAAAGATATTTGCAGGGTTACATTTGACTGGAAAACATACATTTCAGAGTTACAATAGTACAAAATTAGGGACAGTATGTCAGGGTTTCACCCTGATTTCAATGTTATTTGCTGCTTTTTATCTTGGCTGCCATTTTGACTCACCTGCTCTGCTTCCCTGTAAGCAGAGTGTTTAACGCTGCTCACTACTCCCAGACTCCCTTTTATGGCCAAACTGGAGAACATAATCAGAGAGAGACAGGTTGCAGTACCAGGATGATGATGTCATCAGTCCCTATTTAACTGCCTCAGTCCTGTTTGCCATTGCTCTTGCATTGTCTCTCATCTCTCTGTGAGTTCCTGTCTCTGTGTATACCAGGTTTGTTTGACGTCCTTGGCTTGTTTGACTTCCCTTCCTTCTGGTTCCTAAACCCTGGCTAGTCCCTGACTTCACTGATCTTCTTTTTCCTGACTCCGGCACATCTGACTACTTGCTTTGGTTCCTGACCCAGCTCGTCTGACTATCTACTTTGGCTTTGACTCCTGGCTTGTCATTTGGCTTTTGGACTCATTATTATTTTTTGTTATTTGTTAATAAAGGTGTGATTAATTTTACGTCTCTGTCTGGTTCCTGGTACCCTGACACAGTATTATTAATTACAGTATATTGAAAAAAAAATTGTTTTGTTTTTAATACACATCATTAAACATTTTATATTCCAATTCCAAAGTGTTTACAATTCCTTTTATGTCCTTTATGTGATTAAAGGGATAGTAAATTCAAAATTAAACTTTAATTATTCAGATAGTGCATGCAATTTTAGACAACTTTCCAATTCTATTATGAAATGTGCTTCGTGCTGAGGAGCAGCAACCCATTACTTGGAGCTAGCTGCTGATTGGTGGCTGCACATATATGCCTTTTGTCATTTGGCTCAAGTTATATGTTTGGCTAGTTCCCAGTAGTGCATTGCGTTTTTCTAAATAGTGGGTTTTTTTATTAGTTCATACTCCAGACTTCACAAGCCTACCACTATTACATTCTACATAGTCCTTGTTTGATCACTGAAGAAGCTTATTTATACCTGTCCTTTATTGCCCTTAGCAGAAAAGATAAAAGTGTTTTAAAGGTAAAAAGATGACAATGGTTAGCCTTGCCCAGAGCATGACAAAGGGCTGCTTAAAAGCCTGAAATGTCCCTGTACATGAACAATACACCTTAATAAAGGACTTTTGTTCTTTTATGGGAAGTGCTGTTATTAATATTTTTCTTAATATCATTAGGGGTGAGCAGAGACTGTTCCTGCACAACTTGCTGGTTTAGTGCTATGTATTATCTGCCCCGCTAAACCTTTAAATAGCGTAATCAGTCCTCGGATCACTGCCCATGTATAGGGTTACTCTGTGTCCTAGGCACACTATTCTTCATGTGATTTCTTTTGTTACCAAAACTTCTCTCTGTCTGTCTCCTGCACCTGAACTTTTGCTAACATTGCCTCTGGGCCTACAGATTTCACCAATTCCACTGCCTGATCGACTAATAACTAACCGAAACATCCTCCTTACTGATGATGTCATTAACTGACGGCCCCCTGGGATATGAGATGTGTTGTATCATTCTGAATGTTCCTGCTTCTTTCTTAGGGACTACCTCCAGTAGCGAGATTACCAAATAATCCATGGGTTTTTCTTTAAATGGGCCCGCTATCGTTCCCAAATCCACTTCCTTCTTTAACTTATCCCTAAGAACCTCTGGCATCTCATAAGCTGATTTAAATTTTTTTATTTTATCCGCCCCTTTACCTCTTTCTGCACCAGTGTCTTAAATCAATTACTCAATTCTTCCCTTAATGTTTCACTGTCCATTTGTTAAGATAACCTGCTAACTCCTCTACCAATTTATTTACTCTCAGCTCCAAAATTACCCAGCAACCTTTCCTATTCCACAAAAGGAATTATTCCTTTTTCCATTATCCTTTCTCCTGCAATCTGCTCCCGGGTGAGCGCCCTTAAAATATCTGCAAATGTGCCTGTACTTGCAGGCCACCCCCCTATCACAGTGTTTATCATTAAAAGCCCAGCACTCCTTAGCTTGATTCTGTTCTGATTTACTAAGCTCCTACTCCCCTGACCATCTGACATTTTCTCTAGTCTGGACTACATGTCAATTATTTTTACCCTGAAAACTTTTCTTCCTTTACACCCTGTTGCCACGCTACCCAATCTAAATTCCATATCATAGGCCTTCAACTTGTAACCCCCATAGGCAGTATAGCAATCTGCAATTACGTGAAGGTACCTCATGAGGTTCTTGCTCTGATCTGCATTTGCATCTAAAAGATACTTGGCATAGATAGCAAAACCCTTCACCCAATCAGCAAAATTAGTTCTATTCTTCCTGGCCTTAACATGCTCCCCTCTAGATTTTGCTGCCACAGCTTCCCTTTCTGAACAATTTTCGCTTTTAAATGAGATGCTAATGGTACTAATCTGGTGCCATCCAATTTGCTAACCCCCATCTTTTCCCCATCCTTTTCTACAACCTTTATCTCTTGCTGCCCTACATCTGCTCTCCTTTTGGCATAGAGCTACTTTACAATTTTTTAAGATTTTCTGGTTAGCATTATCTCCTTTACCTGTGTCAGAATCAGAATCAGACCCATCGCTGGAGCTATCAGATGAAATACATGGAACTTTATTGTACTTACCTTTCATTGAAGTATTTACAGTGTCCTTGTGCAGCTCCTCCGATCTCCCTGCCCTGCTTGACCCCGCTGACTCCTGATTCTTCCTCGCTGCAGGCTCCTACATCGTCTGTGAAACCACTTCTAAATGCCGCAGATCCCCCTCTGGCATCTTTGCCTGAATTTCCCTTACCACCTGGGTAGACAAAGTATAAGTAACAGCACCAGAACTGTAAATCAGCTTAGAAACCTGCCACTGAGGAACAGAAAGATCTGCATGAACATATCCCTGCCTTGCATGTAATCACTACTACCAGGGGCAACGTGAAGGTTATCCACCTGGGGACACTTCTTGGGCAGATGTGAGGAAACAACAGTCAGCTAGATTACGAGTTGTGCATCACGGCTCTTAACACTGAAAATATGGTATTTACAGCGTTTAAACAGCACTGCAGCCATTACGAGTCTTGTTGGTATAGGTGTACCGCATGCCTTTTAGCCTGTAACGCAACGTCAGTACCGCACTCATAAAAATTATGTTTTTTTAATGGGATTCCCATAGCGCTGGTATTACGAGTTTTGCGGTGAGGCTAAAAAGCGAGCGTTACACTCTAAAACGTCAAGACCCGTAACGCAATCTAAAGTCAGTAGTTATGAGTTTTAAAACACACACACAAAGAATATAAAAAGGCGCTAACACTCCTATTTTAAAAAATTCAGGCAGTAATAATTAACTAATTACCTTCCGATTTTTAACACAAACTTACTCAAATGACCATCATAAAAAGCATCACACAAAAAATAATAATAAAATCACTATACAATACTTCAAAATAAACAATATAAAAACAATATTACCACATTCAGAAAATGGAGATAATGCATACACCACTTGAGTCCTCTGCTGCTTTGTTTGCCAAATGTATCCTTCACACCAAATGCAGTAGGGCAGGAACTTTCACTCTAAGAGAAAAAAGCGCAAAGAAAAGACTCAAGTGCAATAAAACACACAATTGCTAATGCGCTCAGAGATTTAACACTTACAATGTTTATTCTTAAAACATGCACATAAAAGAACACAGCTTCTCTCATCCAGCGAAAATACTCAGAAGATTCAGCCGCTCTCAAACTCTTCTTCCTCCTTGGTATAAACTCACTCTCAGGGTTCCACCGGAACTCACAAACATATGGAGGAAAACTCGCTCTAAGGACTACGGTAGCCCTAAGTGTCCAAAAGGTAGAGCGTCCAATTCCTGGGACTGCGGTAGCTCAGGAGGTCCAAAATACCATGTTATTACCCCAACGCGTTTCCTCTGCTATCGTGCAGACTTTATCAAGGAGAATGGTAAGTATAGTGGACGCTCTACCTTTTGGACACTTAGGGCTACCGTAGTCCTTAGAGCGAGTTTTCCTCCATATGTTTGTGAGTTCCGGTGGAACCCTGAGAGTGAGTTTATACCAAGGAGGAAGAAGCGTTTGAGAGCGACTGAATCTTCTGAGTATTTTCGCTGGATGAGAGAAGCTGTGTTCTTTTATGTGCATGTTTTAAGAATAAACATTGTAAGTGTTAAATCTCTGAGCGCATAAGCAATTGTGTGTTTTATTGCACTTGAGTCTTTTCTTTGTGCTTTTTTCTCTTAGAGTGAAAGTTATGAGTTTTACACTACAAAGCTGTAACATAACGTATCGTCATCGTTATTATACACAATATTCTTTTGTTGATCCAATAGTATTTTGGTTCTCATTTAGCACTGCTATCCCCCTTTTTGGTGATCATTATTATTTTTAGTTGTAGTTATATTACTAACTTATCTGTTGCAACATTTGGGTCGCTATATCATTTTTTTAGTATCGCTTAGTTATACAGTAATATACTTATTTGCACGCACACTCCTCACATTGGCACTTCTAGTCATCTCCACAAGTGTTATTAGCTTCACATACCTTGTGACTTCATCACTAGTATACACTTTAACATTCCATGTAGTTTATATTGGTATGGCTGCTTTGAATTGTATTTTGGTTTATCACCCGTCTGGTGTTGCCGTCACCTTAGAGAGTATCCTCCTCTCAGGTCCACACAATCCCCTGATCATTGCATTCATATCACTACATGTTTAGGTTACTAGTTTACTTTAGTATTGCATCCTTTATATTTATAATTATTAGAGATGGTGATTATCTATCTAGTTGGGCAGAACTATGCTCACCTTTAAAAAACTTATCCCAACGGTTTTGAGTGCAATTAGATCCAATATAAGGTGGCGCAAGTTAATGCAGTTCTGTCTTTTAGTGGTATAAGTAAAAATGTTGTCCTACTATGAGTAAGAATATTCTCCCTATATGAGTGTGAGAAAGAGATATTCTCCCTATAAGAGTGTAAAAAAGAGAGATATTCTCCCTATGTGAAGATAAGAATAAAAATATATAAACTAGAGTTCCATAAATCTCATAAATGTTTATTTTAAAAAATGATCCTTAATATATATATATATATATATATATATATATATATATATATATATATATATATATATATATATCAATAATGCAGTCTACTTACATAATAACATTCTGTATAATATACAATAAAAAATCCTAAAACACCGGTGTTGCTTTTTAACTAAAGACAATATTAATATAAAATGCAAATTGAAATTGCACAAACATGCAGGTATATGTGCAAAAGTAAAAACTATATTCCTATTAATTAATAGGTTACTATTGTACCTCTAAACAAAGGACTAACAGTTGAAAATATATACGTATATATATAACAAAAGTCCGTTATTTCAGCAGAAGAACTGAACAGATATTGAAGATTTTCGTAGGTATATATCAGTTCCTTAAGGGTTTGTGTTATGGCAAACAGGGGTTAATATTCTTCCATCATTTAGATCGTATAAGAAAACATATGTGACAGATATTTTTTCTGGTGCGGTACTTTAATTGGCAACTCTTTACTTGTTGCTTACACTTTACTGCAATGTTAATTCTTAAGTTCAGCGTCTGTATTATTGTACCAGGAGGTAAGTTACATACGGTTTTTCGCTGGATGTAGGGATTCCTTCTTTCAAACAGTGCACTGTTGACGTTATCCTTCTGTAGTACATAAAAGCCGGTGGAGTGCTATGTCTCTTAGCCTCCGTTTACCAGCGGTACTGGTGATTTTGTCTCCTTAGATTGCCGCTTCCCCAGTAGCGGACCTTGGTGGTGACTCCGTGAGCTCAGATCCACAACTTGCTTCTATCTTTGTGAGTTGTTTAACCCAGACTTGGTATTGCTTTCACCGGTCTTCTCACTGCTATCCCAGCCGACAAAGTCCTCCTCTGGAGCTAGGTTGTTTGGCTCACTTCTTACTTTCTCAAAGTTCAAATGGTCAGGTTTCTACGCGTTTCGGGGTTGCGCCTTTCTCCTGGTACAATAATAGAGATGCTGAACTTAAGAATTAACATTGCAGTAAAGTGTAAGCAACAAGGTAAAGAGTTGCCAGTTAAAGTACCGCACCAGAAAAAATATCTGTCACATATGTTTTCTTATGCAATCTAAATGATGGAAGAATATTAACCCCTGTTTGCCATAACACAAACCCTTAAGGAACTGATATATACCTACGAAAATCTTCAATATCTGTTCAGTTCTTCTGCTGAAATAACGGACATTTGTTTTATATATACTTATATATTTTCAACTGTTAGTCCTTTGTTTAGAGGTACAATAGTAACCTATTAATTAATAGGAATATAGTTTTTACTTTTGCACATATACCTGCATGTTTGTGCAATTTCAATTTGCATTTTATATTAATATTGTCTTTAGTTAAAAAGCAACACCGGTGTTTTAGGATTTTTTATTGTATATTATACAGAATGTTATTATGTGAGTAGACTGCATTATTGATATATATATATATATATATTTAAGGAACATTTTTTGAAAATAAACATTTATGAGATTTATGGAACTCTAGTTTATATATTTTTATTCTTATCTTCACATAGGGAGAATATCTCTCTTTTTTACACTCTTATAGGGAGAATATCTCTTTCTCACACTCATATAGGGAGAATATTCTTACTCATAGTAGGACAACATTTTTACTTATACCACTAAAAGACAGAACTGCATTAACTTGCGCCACCTTATATTGGATCCTTTATATTTATATTTGTTCATCACTGTTACCTTTTATCACATCAACACCTTACACAAGTGGATCTTATTATTTCTGCATTCACTCACTGACCGTACTTTGTTTTTTTTTATTATGTTGTGGCTCCTTTTGGTCCCATCACATCTATTCACTATTACACATATTTTTAGCATCATATATTCATTTCTCTACAGAGTTATCTTAACTTTATTATTTTATTCAGATCACTTCATACAAACATCACCCCCTCACAGCCAGTTTTGGCTTAGATGGTACCTTGGTTAAATCACAGCGGTCACGCTTGTATTATAGTTCTTCTGCTTAACAAACATACATAGGAGTAGCCTACACCTTTCATATGTTTTTCTATACATAAGTCACGTTTGTTTGGATTAGAAATCCCCGCCTCTTGGAATAACACAACCTATTAGTGCATCAATACAAACAGGTGACGTAGGAGGGCGTTGATCGAAGCTCCCATTGGGATTGGTAACAACCTTTACGCTAAAGGTCCAATCAGGCCCAATGACCAGTGACGTACCAATTGTCTAGTACGATACAATGTATATTTTTGGCTTCTACTACAACACGCCAACTAAAAAGTTTTTAACATGCGGTGAATAACCTGGGACCTTTATGACTAACACATTAATATAGCTATACAAGGCAGGTTTATTAAACATGCTGATCGCATTGCGTCTGTAGCTAACAACAGTAGTAACCATCGCAACAAATTATGGCTAGCCTGTTAGTTTATCATCAGAATGATTGTATCAGGTTGTTTCCATGTGATTTGAATAGTTTATCTAGGACTTCATTCATACTATTGAATGCACTAACATTATGCAGACATAGGAACTGAATTGATCTAAAAATCCACAGGTGTGACAACTTGTTACTAATGAGACAAAGGGGGCTCTGATTGGTCTGTGTACTAATTGTAAGGGGAGGGATTATACACACCTTTTCTGGGTAGCGTAGTCCTATATAACGGTCCAACTTATAACATGTTTTTATGTCTGATGAAGCGGATGTAACCGTGAAACGCGTTGCATTGTTTTATTTATGCACTATTTTTAGCATGAGTTGCTTTTAACTATGTTTTTATTATTTTATTAAACAAGTTTTGAAAGTTTTACACTTTAGCTCTCATTGCTGTGTGCATATTATACTACGCTACCTAGGGTGGCTTTTGGCCCAACCTCACTTATAACCCTTTGACTGCTTTCCTGTGGATTGAAGCGGCATCTGAGCCCAATTGTCCATCTGAGGGTTACCTCACCGTTGTATCCAGTACATTGCCCTGGTCCAGCTAGCTGGTCTGCTGGAGAAAAACAGCCTGTCTCTATTGGCACAAGTGGGTGCCATTACATCATGTGAGTACCCTGTGATATTCATGTGTTTATACCTTGTTGGGTATTGATTCACACATACGGCGCCTCTTTCCTTGTCTTTGTTATACTCAGGACTTTCATTCATGAAGTATAAGATACTTCATGTAGAAAGCTCCTTTATTTATTTCAACCGATCGCCGTTCTTAGCTGCTACAGCAGCCCACGGCTAAAAAATATTTTTGCTAAGAGGTGACGTTTTCACCACTTAGCCAATAGCCGTGCAGAAAATCTGGCTCCCATAGGCGCCAAGCCGGATTTACAGCACGGTTATTTGCTAAGAAATGAAAACATTACCTCTTAGCAAAAAAAAATTTCAGCCGTGGGCTGCTGTAGCTAAGAACGGCGATCAGTTGAAACAAATAAAGGAGCTTTCTACATGAAGTATTTAATACGTCATGAATGAAAGTCCCCTTTATTTGTTTCAATAGTCAATCCTAGCATTTGTACAACGCTAGGATTGACTTTCACTTTAAGGGCCCCCAAAAGGCCCTTTTAAGGGACCTTGGTAGTTTGGGGGTGGGGGTTTGTATAATGTTAGGGGTGTTTTTTTGTAGCAAAAGAGCTGTTTAACTTAGGGCAATGCCCTACAAAAGGCCCTTTTAAGGGCCCTTGGTAGTTTATTCTAAATTAGGCTTTTATTTTTCTTAAAGGGTATTAGAATAGGAATAATTTTAATTTTTTTGGATAATTTTGTTTTTTGTTTTTTTGTAATGGTAGTTTTTTAAAAAAAATAATTTTTATTTATAAAAGTTTTTCACGTAAGAACAAAGTAAATAAAATAAGGTGTTGCATTCACAGGTATTCTACAAATAAAATACAAATTTATCGCATTGTCAGAGTTGTAAGCAAAGTGTACAATCAGAGTAAGATCTTCATTGGGTTTTGCAGGGTCCCAGTAATGTCTAAAAAGTTAAAAATGAAAAAAGAATGGTTTCTCCATACCTACATAGGTAACAGTAATCTCAAAGAGTTATCCTGATATTAATTCACAGATGCTCGGTTAGGACTACATTGTCCTACAATGTTATCCATCTGGGGGGGGAGGGGGGCTCAGTCGTTTGCTATACCTATCCTTCCCTCGGCATTGTTTATTGCTTCTGAGTGCATTATCCATGGCTCCCACACCTGCAAGAATAATTCTTTTTGGCTAAGTATATCTGCCGAGATACTAGAGCGCTGAAATATATATGTGATCTTATGTAATACGTAAGGTTGGAGTGTAATTTGTGTATTGAGGGCGGCGCTAAACCGTGTCGAAGTTTATGTCCATATCTGAGTGACGCAGTTGCATTCCCACCACATGTGCATGTACGTGCCCCTTTCCCGGCACCCCCTAAAACACCCAGAAACACCATCTCTGTCATTTCTCGGCAAGCGTGTCGGATGTAGGTACCATTTGTAAATGGTCTTAATATAATTTTCTATGAGGTTGGCACTAAGGGAGAAAGAGAAACCAATATTTAAGGTATTAACCCAGTCTGCATGCTCCCGTGTGAAATTAATTTCAGATTCCCATTTTAGCATAAAGTGTTCTTTATTATTTGTAACCGGCAGGTTGAAAAGGGATAAATCATAGCGATGGCACTTCTAGGTCTATTTCTAGATTAACATAATAGTTCAAGGCCAGTGGTGCTGCTGGGTGTCCCAGAGTGTAGTATTGCTTGAATTCTCGACTTAAGTTGCAGGTAATGAACCCATATGTTGTTGTTAGAGGGGTCTAGGTCAGCGTACTGATTAAAGGATAGGACAGAGTTATTTATGAATACATCAGCAATTCGATACAGGCTTTTTTGTAATGGTAGTTTTTTTTATTTTTTGTAATTTTAGTGTTTATTATTTTTTGCAATGTTAGTTTTTAGAGTAAGGGAGCTTAGGTTTTATTTCACAGGTAAGTTTGTATTTATTTTAACTAGGTAGTTAGTAAATAGTTAATAACTATTTACTAACTAGTCTACCTAGTTAAAATAAATACAAACTTACCTGTGAAATAAAAATAAAACCTTTCGGCTAGATTACGAGTTTTGCGGTAAGCTGAAAAAGCAGCGTTAACAGGTCCTAACGCTGCTTTTTCACTACCGCTTTTATTATGAGTCTTGCAGGTTTAGGGGCACCACACACTTCTTTGGCCTTACAGCAAACAGACTTACGTAAACTTCGTAAACCCTTTTTTCTATGGGACTTCCATAGCGCTGGTATTACGAGTCTGTCCTGGGAGGCCAAAAAGTGAGCTGTACACCCTCTACCTCCAAGATTCCCAACGCATTCTAAAGTCAGTAGTTATGAGTTTTACACTACAACGCCGTAGCATAAAACTCATAACTAAAGTGCTAATAAGTACACTAACACCCATAAACTACCTATTAACCCCAAAACCGAGGCCCTCACGCATCGCAAACACTATAATAAAATTTTTAACCCCTAATCTGACGCTCCGGACATCGCCGCCACTGGAATAAACATATTAACCCCTAAACCGTCGCACTCCCGCCTCGCAAACACTAGTTAAATATTATTAACCCCTAATCTGCCACCTCTAACATTGCCGCCACTTACAGTATGCTTATTAACCCCTAATCTGCCGTCCCCAACGTCGCCGCCACTATATTAAATGTATTAACCCCTAAATTTAAGTCTAACCCTAACACCCCCAAACTTAAATATAATTTAAATAAATCTAAAGAAAATTACTATAATTAACTAAATTATTCCTATTTAAAACTAAATACTTACCCATAAAATAAACCCTAAGCTAGCTACAATATAACTGATAGTTATATTGTAGCTAGCTTAGGGTTTATTTTTATTTTACAGGCAAGTATGTATTTTAACTAGGTAGAATAGTTATTAACTATTTAATAACTATCTAGCTAAAATAAATACAAATTGACCTGTAAAATAAAACCTAACCTAAGGGGTGGAGCTAGCATCCGTGGTGGATAGAGGCACACATATAGAGCTCCTGACCTTTTTATATTATATAAACTATATTCTACTCTAAATTCGACTTGTTTGAGCTTAATCTGTGACACTTCTTCACTAGCTAAAGCCCCTACCTTTAGAGGCAGACTGCTGACCTGTGTATCTGCTACTGGAGGAGTCCGGGGATAAAATCTGCAAGGCCACCAACCCCTGCACACCACCTTAACAGATTGATATCCTGCAGGCTCCGGAGGGTCGGGGATCCGCTCTGGAGCATTAGCTCTCATAGTGAGCCACAAGGTACCTACGAGGACTTCTACTAGCAGCAAGACACAGGGATCATCAAAAAGTCTGCAGCACACATTGAACCCTGTCAACCTTGGGACCGCCAGCCTCCTACTCTACTCAACGCTCAGTGTGGATCTGACTGTTGGCCGTGACTCTGAGTGGAAGTGAACGAGAGATCTGCGGAGCACTGAGAACCCTGAGTCCTAGGCCCAACCAGTAGTTACGTAGCGGCCCAGTCCTTTCCACTGGCGCGAACGGCAGCCATCTTTTCTCTCCCTGACGTAATGTGCCGACTATCTGTTGGAGCTGCCATAGGTCGTCTGATCCGCACACAACATTCCTGCATTTCCGCAACGTGGAAGAGACTGACTAAAGCTGAATCCCTTGCTTCGCTCCTCAGTCCCTCTGCGCTTCCACAGGTGAGAATTTCTCGCTCCACACTGCACACACCACCAACGCTTGGGGAGATACACCACAGCAGGCACTCTTCCACCTCCGAAGGGTCGGGACTCCGCTCCGGAGGCACTTATATCCGCCAGCAGCAACCCCCAGCTGAGGAGAAGTCTCGTTCTAGTTCACATTGGAAATAATAGAGGCCTACTATAGAGAACTCAACATAAGGTCTAGGGGTGGAGCTGTAGAGTAATTGTAACCCTTTCTTAATAAACTTGAGTCTGTTGCTACAAGGGGAAGGTCCTACATCTAAACCCAGAGGGAATGCCTTTGAGCTTTTCTGAGGAGAATACCACCAGCCTAGAATCTCCTGCTTCAAGCACCATTTCAGCTAATTAGAGACAGAGGCACCTCTCCACCCCAACAAGTCTCTAATTAACCATCCCACTATGTGATTACCTGAGCACCAGAGAGGAACTACCTAGTGGGTCCCACTCTTATAGAACTGGGCATACTTCCAATCCCAGACCACTCCACTCCCTCTACCTATAGACCTCACAGCCCTGAGTAGCCCCTCAGACCCGGGAGGAGTGGGCTCACCTGTGCTCCCCAGCTCAGCCCATTTTAGACCCTCAGTCTGCCTGCTTCTCTATTCCTAGAAGACACAGGGATCTGAAAGACCTTACGGCCCACCACCAGGGAGGATTGAAGTCTGGTGTACTTTGTCTCTTACCTCGGGTCCCCTACACCCAGCTAGACAAGCATCTACGGCTGAATCAGACCACCCTCTACCTCTCTGTGAACCCTCTACCTCTCTGATAGGCCCGCAACTAATATTTAACATAGAGTAGTAACTCATGCCTGGGCCTCGCCGACCCTAGAACTCAGCACTCACCAGGAACCACGCAGTCATATTGTAAAGACTGCTATTAGATAAGCATTGGGATCTTCTTCCTACAACAACTGTAACTATGTCTCAAGCATTTAAAAGAAAACAAAAAGGAGCTTCTATGCCTAAACGCACAGTTATTGAACACTTCCGCCATCAAACCATGTCCACCCACTCTTCTTCAGAGGATGAACTTCGGGAGGACTTTACTACTCACCACTGCCAAAATCTCCCAACAACCAAAAACCGTCCCGACTCTCAGCAGCAGGGTAAACCCCTTACCATGGACTCTATAAAATCTCTCTTAGTTACCTACCACGACTCCCTCTCCAAGAAATTTGACAGAGCTCAAGAAGGACATTACTGTTATCAGTGACAGAACTGATACTCTTGAGCGGAAGCAGGAGGACCTTACGATTGATCATGCAAGCCTTCTCAGCTACTCTTAGAATCTAGCCAACCAAATTTCTGACCTGGAGTCCAAACTAGCTGATCTTGAGGACAGGTCCAGGAGGAATAATGTGAGAATCCGAGGAATCCCAGAAACAGTAACCCCCTCAGACCTGAAAGACTATCTCCTAAAACTCTTTCAAGCTGTGCTAGGCCCCACCAGTGACTCAGAGGCCTTGTTGGACAGGGCGCACAGAGCGCTCCGACCTAGGAATGCCGAGGGGGATAAACCTTGAGATGTGATCATACGCCTCCATTACTTCACCTTCTGAGAAAAACTGCTAAGGGCTGCAGCAAAAGAGGGTTCGCTCACCGACAAATTTGCAGATCTGCAGATCTTCCCCGACCTTTCTCTGCACACGCTTCAATTACGGAGGAACTTCCAGCTCTGCACCAAGATTCTCAGAGACAAAGGAATTAAATACCGTTGGGGGTTCCCAGTTTGGTTGTTCATCACCAAGGATGGACAACAGTTTGTAGCCTCGTCCATACAGCAGGCTAGAGAACTTCTGCTGAGATGGGACCTTCTTCCAGATGAGCCACTGGTCCCTCCTATTAGGTCTCCTCAACAGCCCTTAAGAGCATCAGCAGCAGAATGACAGCCTCTTCCAAAGAGACTCACTCCTCCGACCCAGACGCAATCCATGGCTGAAGATCCCAACTCCTCCACAAACAGAAGATAATGACTTATCCTTAATGTCCTAATATGGCATGTCATGTTTCTCTTTCCTCAACCCGTTGACCTTCTCTCCCTCCTCACCTTTCCCCTCTTCCTATCCTTTTCCTTTACCCTTCCCATATGGCTCTTTTCTCCTCCCTCCCTCCCCCAACTCTCATGGATCATCACCTTTTATTTCAGAACCTGAACTCCTCCATGTTTGGCGAAGAACGACTACTCCGAATGGAAGCCTCGAACCCTTCTTCCCAGGGATACCAGGACCCTGAAACATATACTCCAAGGCAGTAAAGTATTTTATTGATGAGAAAGTTGATGTCTTTGCTGATGTTTCCTTCTGTTGTTCACATTGACTTTCCTAATCAAAGTGCTAAAATGTTCCATGCTCCTTAACACAGACTCTTTGGGTGGTTCTGAGATTGAGGGCTAGCCTTTAGGGGAGATCTGCCGAGAGGAAGTGGGCCCACTATATCCTCATGCGTAGGTACTTTTCATCTACCTGACTTAAGTTAAACTCCTACTTTGTCTCCCCTCTCCGTCTGCCTTCTCTCCTCTAATACCAATTTATTTTCCATGTTTATTTTTTCCATGTTTATTATTTATTTTCACCTTCCCCTCCCTCTCCTACCCTCTCCCCTTCTCCCCTTTCTCCTCCTCTCCCCCTCTTGGGCACTTTTTCCCAACCATGATTTTCCCCACTTCTAGACAGGATAGTCCCTGGTTTTGGGACCGTCTTTTGAGGGAGAAAGATAGAAATGCCTTCCTGGACAACTATATTCACTGTTATGTTATTTGACTGTGTTAAATTACACCTTGTTTGTAAAGTTCAAAATGTTATGGTATACTTTGTTTCCCCCTGTTAATGATGCAAGGGCTCGCAACTTTACTCCACTTGGCGCCCTGTGTCCCATTCTTGCTTAGGGACTTTTACGTTCCTTCCTCAATAGCCCTTAGCCTATCACATCCTCCCCCCCCACACACCGTACACCCGCCCCCCCCCAAGCGATAACTCTTAGCGACCGCCAAATAACTGTTTATTATTAAAAAATGAGGGCTCTTAAATTTGCAACCCTGAACACCTAAGGCCTCAACTCCCCCACAAAGAGGAGCCTCCGTTGCCTTCTCCAGCACAAAATTACCATTGCCTTCTTACAGGGAACCCACTGGCAGGAAGGCACAACATTTTTCAGTAATTCCTCGTACTATCCAACCTGTGAAACAGCCTCATGCTTGGATAAAAGAAAAGGTGTGGAGGTCCTGGTACATAGGGCAATCAAATGCAACATCATTTATCGAGAGGCGGACCCTGAGGGTAGGTTCCTCATACTAGTATGCAGATTAAATGAGGTAATGTGTACTCTGGTCTCCCTCTATGCTCCCAACGCCAAGCAGATCCCTTTCCTACGTTCCACTTTTGAACGCATCGACAAAGTGAGGAGAGGCCACTTGCTCATTGGAGGAGATTTCAATCTGGTCTGGGACCCCTATCTTGACAAAATGTCACAATCCAAATGCCCTCAGGACCGGAGTGTTACCTCTCTATCTGTGGCTTTCTGGAAGCTAGCCTTCCAATACAACCTCTATGATATATGGAGGTGCCTGTCACCGAACGGGAGGGATTACACTCACTTCTCGAACCCTCACAATTCTTATTCGAGAATTGACGCCATTTTCTGTGATAGCTGGTCTCTAGACTACTTTGTTTCCTCTGACATCAGACCTTGCACATGGTCAGATCATGACCTAGTTGTGGCTGACTGCTAATTCTTACCACTCCCAGAAAACCGCCCAATGTGGAGACTCCCTGAGCATTATATGTCAGACATTGAATCCCCAGAGATTTTTTGCCTCATTAAGGAATTCTTTACAATTAATGACATGGGTGACACCAGTACTTCAACCCTATGGGCCTCTTTTAAAGCCTATATGAGAGGTCATTTTATATCTAGAAGTTCCCAGATGCAAGACAAAAGTAGAGCCCCGTTAGCTAAGCTCTATGTGGATCTTAGAGAACTTGAAAAAGGCAATAAAACCCTCCCCTCACCTTCCCTATCCCAGAAGGTTGGACAGATCCGTGATGAGATTAATAGGAGGGAAAGCAAGAAAGTCCAGGCTAACCTATTAAAACTTAGACAGACCTATTATTACAAAGGTAATAAAGCTGATAGACTACTAGCACAGAAACTCCACTATCAAACCCAACAGAGACGTATCCCACTCATTAAGACCGCAAACACCTAAAGACATAGGCAGAGCCTTTGCGGACTACTACCACTCGCTGTACAACTTGAGAGGAAACTCTGATGTCCCTCAGGCTAATTCTACAGAAATCCAAAAATTCCTTAGCTCTCTTAACCTCCCCCGCCTTACTCCTGAGACGGAGACTGAACTTGGACTCCCACTCTCTCAGGAAGAGATTCTTTCGGCAGTACAATCTCTCAAACCTGGGAAAGCTCCAGGCCCCGATGGCTTCAAAGCCTCCTTCTACAGAACCTATGCCTCAGAACTAACACCAATCCTTACGAGATTCTTTGGTGAGAGAGCGAGCTCGGGTCATCTAGCCGGGGAATACCTTGAAGCTAGCATCCTAACTATTTCTAAGGAAGGGAAGGACCCGACTTGGTGTGAAAGTTACAGGCCCATATCGCTCATCAACGTCGACATTAAGATTTACGCAAAGGTATGGGGGAACAGACTTGCGACTTATGTCCCTTCATTAGTTCACCTAGATCAGGTGGGCTTTGTCTTGGGCAGGCAGGGATCCAACAATACCCGTAGACTCTTGAATCTATACACAGAGTCGGCGGACATGGGCCTCCCTCTTCTCACCCTGTCAATAGACGCTGAGAAGGCGTTTGATAGGGTGAGATGGAATTATATGTTCCTGACGCTGAGAGCCTTTGGAGTCCCAGCGTCGATGTGTAAGGCCATAAGTGCATTATATTCCAACCCAACAGCCAGAGTCAGAGGTGTGGGATTTACATCCCCGCCTTTTTCTATCTCGAATGAGATGAGACAGGGATGCCCTCTTTCCCCCATTCTTTATGTCCTGTCAATCGAGCCGTTGGCGGCAGCCATTAGGCGAAGCAAAGAGATCCAGGGCCTTATCATTCACGACTCCGAGCCCTTTTGCTGATGATCTCACGGTCTTCTTGTTGGACCCGCTGACCTCGCTGCCCTCTCTTCTATCCCTCCTGGACTCTTTTAGTTCCCTGTCCTACTATAAAATAAATGTTGCAAAAACAGAAGCCTACTCCATAGGAATTCCGCCCAGAGATCTAAAGAACTTACAGAAGACTTATCCCTTTAAGTGGTCAAATAGAGGAATCAATCATCTAGGGACTTTTCTTTCCCATGACAGGAACACTATAATAACGGCCAACTATTCCTCCCTACTAAAAGAGATAGACTCCATACTTAGGTCCAAGACATATGACGAGGTGTCGTGGCTCGATAGGGTTGCTGCCATCAAAATGATGATAATCCCGAAAATAACTTACCTCTTCCACTGCTTGCCACTATTAGTCCCCCAACATATCCTGCTCCGATTCCAACAGCTCATCTCTAATTATGTGTGGAGAGGGAGGAAGCCGAGAGTTGCGGCCCATATACTCCACAACTCATATGAGAAAGGAGGAGTCGGTCTTCCCAACATCCGTCTATATCATGAGGCAGCCATGCTCACCCACGCGTCTGCATGGTGCTACTCCCTCCAACCAGATGGTGGGATTTGGAACAGGCTTCCCTCCCGGCCCAAGTTAAACTCGAAGACCTGTTATGGGTGGATGCCCATGGTCTCCGGCAACTGACTTTTCCCAACCTGATAGTGAGGGACTGCCAAAGAGCCTGGACAGGCCTGCCTAATGGCAGCAACATTTCCCCCACCCATCCCTGATTCAGCCAGTTACGAGCCTCCTGCTAACGCTCCCTAATTTTCATGTTGAGGTCTGGAGGAGGTCCCAGCTGCAAACAGTTAGTGACTTCTACGACAATGGCAGTCTTTTAGGCCAAGAGGATTTGATAGTACAGAAGGAACTGCCCCCCAAAATAAATTTTGACCTGACCAGACTGCGGTCCCTCTTGCGTGCATGGGGCTTTCTCTCAGGACTCCCTAGAGAGCGGACTCCCTGGGAATCTAGATGGGAGACTAATCTTCAACTCTATAAACCCCTTTCGTCTCACTACCAATTTCTCCTAAATAACGACCAGACCTTCAAGACTCCCCACATGCAGGCCTGGGAGCGGGAGTGGGACGCGGAGTACTCATCTCAACAGTGGATGTGCGCTATCGCTACTACCAGGACCGCCATACACTGTGTGACGCTGTTTGAACTCTTCTATTAGCTTTTGACGAGGTGGCATTTGGTTCCCACTAAACTACAAAAGTTTTACCCCACGTGCTCTGGGATGTGCTGGAGGGGATGCGAAGAGAGGGGCATCCCTATTCATATTTGGTGGGAGTGCCCCCTATTGGAAAAATTCTGGACCAAAATGAGCCTCCTCTGCTCTAGTCTAGGACTCCCTGGTATAACCCTCCCCTCTACGGCCTTACTACACCTTGATATATTGACAATCCCTCACTACACCCAGTGCCTCCTCATTTATGTTCTCCTCTCCTCTAAACTCATGATAGCCAGAAATTGGAGAAAAACACATCCTCCGAAGTGGAGAGGAGTCCTGGACCTTCTTGATTACCTCTGCACTATGGAGGAAGGAGTGTACCAGGCTAGAAATCAACTGGGCACATTCTCCTTAATATAGGAGCCATGGGACAAATACACACTAAACAAAGAGAACTGCTCCCTAGATAACCTGTAAAACCGTGAAGATCCTGACCCTACCTTCCCCTTCCACTCTGATAACCTGACCCCTGTCCCCCTCCCTCCCCATCTCCATACCCCTAGCCTGCCCCTGAATGAGCTCCTCCCCCCCTGCACATAGCTCTAATGGGGGGCTCCTAGGGCTTTTCACCCTACCCATCCAATCCAGGCTCTACGACACACACCCCACCACCCCACAAAGCAAAACTAACTATTGAGGATCTTGGTCATAGTTCTCTTTACAGTCCTAGCACGCCTTCGTCTCCCCCCCCCCCATGGCAACCTGTGATCTTGTTCCCAACCAGGAGAGCAATATCATCCCGCTGGCCCTAGATCTCAGTAAGCACCCACTTGCGCTTAAGGTCACAGAGTACCCCATCTATATATGCAAGATATTACAGAACAACTGCCGACCTTAAAATCTTAGATTATTTTTCAGTTTTATCTTTGGGTTCCTGGCTTCACCCACTCTTTTTAGTGGTGGCACTCCCTTCCCCTCCCCCTTCCCTTCTCCCTAGGAATTATTTCAACCTCTCAACTCTCTATAAAGTGTTGCATTGATATCCTAATCTCATTCGTCCTCATCCAACCACTGTAACCCTAAGGTCGAGGACTATGTTATACTCAGTCCTGTATTTCCTAGCATATACGCAAAATAAAAATTTTATTTGGAAAAAAAAAACCTAACCTAAGTTACAATAACACCTAACACTACACTACAATTAAATAAATTAAGTAAATTAAATACAATTAAATAAATTAAGTAAATTAAATACAATTAAATAAATTAAATTAGCTAAATCACACAACCCCCCCACTAAATTACAGAAAATAAAAAACAAATTACTAATTACACCTAATCTAATAGCCCTATCAAAAAAAGAAAAAAAAAACCTATCCTAAACTAAACTATCAATAGCCCTTAAAAGGGCCTTTTGCGGGGCATTGCCCCAAAGTAATCAGCTCTTTTACCTGGAAAAAAAATACAAACAAGCCCCCCCAACAGTAAAACCCATTACCCACACAACCAACCCCCCAAATAAAATACTAATTAAAAAAACTAAGCTCTCCATTGCCCTGAAAAGGGCATTTGGATGGGCATTGCCCTTAAAAGGGTATTAAGCTCTTTTGCTGGCCCAAAGCCCTAACCTAAAAAATAAACCCACCCAATACACCCTTAAAAAAATCTTAACACTAATCCCCGAAGATTCACTTACCGGGAGAAGTCTTCATCCAAGCGGCAAGATGTCCTCAACGAAGCTGGCAGAAGTGGTCCTCCAGACTGGCATAAGTGGTCCTCCAGACGGGCAGAAGTCTTCATCCAGACGGCATCTTCTATCTTCATCCTTCCGGCGCGGGGCGGGTCCATCTTTAAGACATCCGGCGCGGAGCATCCTCTTCAAACGATGGCTTCTTCGTAATGAATATCTCTTTAAGTGATGTCATCCAAGATGGCGTCCCCTAGATTCCGATTGGCTGATAGAATTCTATCAGCCAATCGGAATTAAGGTAGAAAAAAATCATATTGGCTGATGTAATCAGCCAATAGGATTGAGCTGGCATTCTATTGGCTGTTCCAATCAGTCAATAGAATGCAAGCTCAATCCTATTGGCTGATTGGATCAGCCAATAGGATTGAAGTTCAATCCTATTGGCTGATCCAATCAATCCTATTGGCTGATTGGATCAGCCAATAGGATTGAAGTTCAATCCTATTGGCTGATCCAATCAGCCAATAGGATTTTTTCTACCTTAATTTTGATTGGCTGATAGAATTCTATCAGCCAATCGGCATCTAAGGGACGCCATCTTTGATGCTGTCACTTAAAGAGATATTCATTACAAAGAAGCCGTCGTTTGAAGAGGATGCAACGCGTCGGAAGGATGAAGATAGAAGATGCCGTCTGGAGGACTACTTCTGTCTGCTTCTTTGAGGACATCTTGCCGCTTGGATGAAGACTTCTCCCGGTAAGTGAATCTTCAGAGGTTAGTGTTAGGATTTTTTTAAGGGTGTATTGGGTGGGTTTATTTTTTAGGTTAGGGCTTTGGGCTTAGATTTTTTTAGTTAGTATTTTATTTGGGGGGGTTGGTTGTGTGGGTGGTGGGTTTTACTGTTGGGGAGTGTTTGTATTTTTTTACAGGAAAAAGAGCTGATTTCTTTGGGGCAATGTCTCACAAAAGGCCCTTTTAAGGGCTATTGATAGTTTAGTTTAGGCTAGGGTTTTTTTTTTATTTTGGGGGGCTTTTTTATTTTGATAGGGCTATTAGATTAGGTGTAATTAGTTTAAAGATCTGTAATTTGTTTTTTATTTTCTGTAATTTAGTGTTTTGTTTTTTTTTGTAATTTAGCTAATTTAATTTATTTAATTGTATTTAATGTAGGTAATTTATTTAATTTTAGTGTAGTGTTAGGCGTTAGTGTAACTTAGGTTAGGTTTTATTTTACAGGTAAATTTGTATTTATTTTAGCTAGGTAGTTATTAAATAGTTAATAACTCTTTAATAACTATTCTACCTAGTTAAAATAAATACAAACTTGCCTGTAAAATAAAAATAAACCCTAAGCTAGCTACAATGTAACTATTAGTTATATTGGTGCTAGTTTAGGGTTTATTTTATAGGTAAGTATTTAGTTTTAAATAGGAATAAAGTAGTTAATGATAGTAATTTTATTTAGATATATTTTAATTATATTTCAATTAGGGGGTGTTAGGGTTAGGGTTAGACTTAGGTTTAGGGGTTAATACATTTAATATAGTGGCAGCAACGTTGGGGGCGGCAGATTAGGGTTTAATAAGTGTAGGTAGGTTGCTGCGACATTGGGGATGGCAGATTAGGAGTTAATAAATATAATGTAGGTGGCGGGGATGTTGGGGGCAGCAGATTAGGGGTTAATAAGAATAATGTAGTTGTCGCCAATGTCGGGGGCGGCAGATTAGGTGTTAATAAGTGTAAGATTAGGGGTGTTTAGACTCGGGGGTTCATGTTAGGGTGTTAGGTGTAAACATAAAATGTGTTTCCCCATAGGAATCAATGGGGCTGCGTTACTGAGTTTTACGCTGCTATGGGGAAATCGTGCACGAGCACGTACAACCAGCTCACCGCTGAATTAAGCAGCGCTGGTATTGGAGTGCGGTATGCAGCTCAATTTTACTCTACGCTCACTTCTTGCCTTTTAACGCCAGGTTTGTAAAAACCTGTAATACCAGCGCTGCAAAAAAACTGCTCGTTAGCACCGCATAGTATACTATTAGTTATATTGTAGCTAGCTTAGGTTTTATTTCACAGATAAGTATGTATTTAGTTTAGATAGGAATTATTTAATTAATAATTGTAAATTTAATTTAGATCTAATTTAATTATGTTAAAGTTAGGGGGTGTTAGGGTTAGGGTTACGTTAGGGTTAGGTTTAGGGGTAGGTGTAGGGGTTATTAGTTTAATTTAGGTTGTTGCGATGTGGGGGGCTGGCGGTTTAGGGGTTAATAGGTTTATTTAGTGGTAGTGATGTGGGAGGCCAGAGGTTTAGGGGTTAATAACTTTATTTATTTGCGGCGATGTCGGGGAGCAGCGGAATAGGGGTTAATAACTTTAATATAGTGGCAGTGATGTTGGGGAGCGGTGGAATAGGGGTTAATAACTTTAGTATAGTGGCGGCGATATCGGGAGCGACAGATTAGGGGTTAATAACTTTATTTAGGTGGCGGCGATATAGAGAGCGGCAGATTAGGGGTTAATAACTGTAGGTAGGTGGTGGTGATGTTGGGGGCAGCAGATTAGGGGTGTTTAGATGTGGGGTTTATGTTAGGCTGTTAGGTTTAAACGTTAGTTTCTTTTTCCCCATAGACATCAATGGGGCTGCATTATGAAGCTTTAATTTCCACAATCGCAGGTGTTAGACTTTTATCTGACCCGCTCTCCCCATTGATGTCTATGGGGAAAGCGTGCACGAGCACGTCAGAACAGCACTTGTTTTTTGTGCGGTATGGAGCTTAAAAACCCCATATCGCCCGTACTCGCAGGGTTTTTTAAAACTTGTAATGGCAGCGCCACTTTTTTGCGTTTCTTTAATTTCCCTATAGCGCTCAAAACTCGTAATCTAGGCGAGTGTTAGGCATGGGACCAGATACAGCCCCATATACCTGCCTGGAAGTGACAGGGGAGTAGGCAATTACATCATCAAAGTATACCTGCTCCTTATCAAATTCAGAGGGAAACCTGTGAACCCTGTAATCATAAGGGTGCACAATATTATCTCCATCCTCATCTACATCTGGGCCAAGCCAGTGCATACTGCGGCCCCTACCCACCACAATGTGGGGCTTATATGTTTGGGCACCATCACACCCAGTTGCCCCATAATAAGGCCTATGGCTATCATTTTTATACTATTTATTGACCCTTTTTAAACATAATCTTTTTAAATTCTTTTGACCCGTTACAGATACCAGACTAGATTAACTGGATGACTGCTTGTTCAAAAATCAGCCTAGATTACTTATTTGGTCTATTAAAGAGGATGTATTAAAATTAGTGAGAGGCTGAGCCCAAGTATATTTTCTTGCACCAATCAAACATTATCATTTTAATATAAAAAGAATGTGTTTGCTTGATATGTTCATGTTTCTAAGCCAAAAACTAAATTTATGAGACCTCATGACAATTGCAACAGTTTCACATAAGACTTAACATGACTGATGAAAATAGAAACCCCTTAAATGAACAAATTTAGTGAAAGAAAATGTAGTGGGAAATAAGATGGTGCTACTTTCTGCACATAGGATTAGCCAATGCACAATACGGACCCCTCATTATAAGAGGTTACATGATGGAAATCATGATAAAGATTTATTATTTAATTATGGATTCTGCAACAAGATGAGAGAGTTCCAAAGATATCTTAGAGGCTATAGTACAGAGTACACTAGTGTATTATACAGAAAGATTTGTCATGATTGAGAAATGAGAGCAACGTTAAGTAAATATTCCAAATTACAAAGCCTGAAGGCTTTTTTTTAAACTTTTTATTCCCCTTGCAGTTTTATTAGAGCTGTGCACAATTATTAGATTTTACCAGACAGTGATGGAATGTTATTGGAAAGAAAACAATTTTTCTCTTTTATTACTTTTTTATTTACTTTTTTTTGTGAACCTTTAAAACTTGTAAACTTATTCGGCTAGATTACGAGTTGTGCGTTATGCGTGAAAAAGCCTCATAGCGCTGCTTTTTCCCTACCGCTGGTATTACGAGTTTCCGTAACGCAACAAAACTAACCATTTCCACTCAAATCCATAACGTAAACCCAGACCCAGTAGTTAATCATATACCGCTAACAAAAACATTACACAAAGTACACTTACATTCATACAAACACTACACAATATTTATTTTTTCGATTTTAAATTTTCATGTCAAAATAGGGGGCGGAGCCAGCTACCAGAGCAACTAGACGTGTTCCTGGGGAGCTCCTGGATTATAGCTCTAATATTTGGGGTAATCGACTATATATAAGCTTTATTTCCTTGCGAAAACACCCAAGACCTTACATCTGCCCTGGGAACACAAAATGGACAAAGAAACTGCCTTGTAAATACACCGCGGGCTATTGTCTTTCAGCACAACCACGTTGCAAAAGTCGCCATTATAGGAGCTAACAGCCTAAGCTTCTTTGATTGTACCTACAGAGAACCACTACAGTTTTATCCCTAAATCAGTAATGCAGTCTGAGACAGGACGACTGATAGGCAGGCTCCATCAAGGTTGAGCAGCACCTTATGAATAGCCTATAACACAGGGAAGGATAACATAAACAACCTCCCTCATATTGCTAAAGTGAGTGTGAAAGAATGGAGCCTCATACAGATAATCTGCTGGAGAAGATATGCAACCTTTTGAATGAGCACTTCTTGCAACTTGAGAGACAGCTGGCCGATGCATGGCGATGCGAAGGAGCACTTGTCTTGAGATACAGAGAGAGACCGTGGGAACTCCTAAGGCTGCAGCTACCTTAACAGATGTGGGACAGCCCACAAATTATACATCTTCTGGGCAATGCTGTGGTTCGCCATCAATACATAAGCGATACACAGTGAGGGTCCCTAAAGATCTAAGAGCAACAAAGTTATTTTCTCCTTTCCGTGTGTTTGCGGACACAGCTTCACCCCTCACCCTGTCATCAATAGGTAAGCTTTACATAGCAATAGAGATGGTGGCCTGAACAACAGTTAATACTCACGAGTCGGTGCTTCTGTGCTTGGTCCTGGGGAAGCAATAACCGCCCGTTAGTGGTGTCTCCGGCTTCACCGTCTGCTCCCCTGTTCAAGCAACCAAGGATCCTCGACATCAAGTGTTACCGTGCGGCCAGTTCCAGTTGGCGTCTGACGTCACAGTGCAGACCCGCTTCTCAAACCGATTGGATGGGTGAGGGGGCTTGACCTGGAGTGGTGTAATCGAATATCCTCATTGGCTTGGTATAAACAGGAACAAAGATGTAGGGGAAATACGATACAACTTGGTGCTTTTCCAAACTTGATATTTATTGCGATTAAAACAGCAACTCCAAACAAAACAAAACAAACACACTACAGCAGTGTACACAGTTACAGGATGGTGGTCACTAATGCTGACGCGTTTTGGCTTCCCATGCCATAGTCATAGCATGATTAGTGACCATCAGTCCCGGCTTTAAAAAGGTGTTGCTTGTATCCCATTGGTTAAGATCACAAACACACCTCCTGTACAATAAACTTCAATTACGCCTCTTATTTAGGGCTGAATGGCAACACTGACATTTAGAGTAATACGTGAATATCTGGATATAGTAAATATACACTAACAGAGGTAATTGACAGAAAGTGAAGTAAATATTCATACATATATCATTCAATTTGGGATAGTAGTTATGTTTGAACATCACAGAGCAATTTTGTAGCGTGATATAAAATATTAATGCATTAATAGCACATGAATATATAAACCAACAGTTTTCCAATAAGTGCTAATGCTACATAATATTTCTTGGTGATTTTCTTGGTTCAAATAAATTACCCCTCAGAGGCGTGCATTGGGTAAATGAAAAACATTTGGTGTTAGAAGAGATGAAGAGAAAGGACGTGGGCACTGTGCCTAATGCCAAAAATTTATAAGATCAAACTCACTGTTAAGCCCATGAGGCTTCCTGGTTTTTAGCTTTAGTATCCAGAACACTTCTTCCCTGGCTAGTAGTGAGTCCCTGTCACCTCCTCTGTACGGGGGTAAGACATGCTTCACTATAGTCCACTGTAGGGATTCAGTGTTATTGTTATGAACCATTGAAAAGTGATTTATTAGGGCAGTGGTGAGGGTGCCCAATTTGATATTGTTGACATGTTCACGTATTCTAGACCTCACTTCCCGTGATGTCATAGCCACGTATTGTAAATTACAATATCTGCATGTGAGGAGGTAAATCACGTAGGTGGCCCTACAGTTAAAACATCTGTCATGTTCAAAGGTTTCTCCAGTTTTTGTGCTGGTAAAGCCATTGCCTGGGGATAGATGGCTACATGCTATACAGTCTGCATAATGGCATCTAAAAACTCCCTTTGTACTTAGCCATGAACTGGGGACTTCTCTGTTCTTAGTTCTGATTAGGGTAGGTGCGACCATGTTTCCTATCGTTGTGCCACGTCTGAAAGCAAAACGACAGCCCTTTTTGACAACATTTATTAGCCCCTCATCAGCTTGGAGTAGGAGGAAGTGTTTGGACACTATACTACAGATCTCGTCATATTGGTCACTGTAGGTGGCCCTGTCTTGTGTTCCCTTTTTCCAGTCATTGTTTTGGTTAGATTGTTTGTTTGGCACTAATAGGCTATCTCTATTCCTTTTGCTAACTTCTTTCTTAATACCTAATAGCATTTTTTTCGGGTAGTTTCTAGATATTAGCCTGTCAGTTCTTTGGCTTGTGTTTCAAAAGTTGTTTTCTCAGAGCAATTCCTGAGTGTCCTGAGATATTGCCCCTTGGCAATTGCTTTGAAAACTCTATTTGGGTGATTTCTTTTGGCGTGTAGTATTGTATTCTTAGCTGTTGGTTTGCAAAATACACTTGTGGTAATATAACCTCTTTCCCCTGTAGTTACTCCTAACAAGGACACATCCATATAGTTGATAGTGTACATGCCAGTCTCAAAAGTGAAACTTAGGCCTATATTGTTATCATTTAGCCCATCAATAAAGTGCATTATTAGATTCGGGTTTCCCTGCCAGATCAAAATGAGATCATCTATGTATTATGAATTCACATTGTTCATCTTCAAACTGACCCGATCTGGTCAGAAACCATCTGATGGCTTTCAAGCCTGAAAGCCATCAGATGGTTTCTGACCACATTGGGTCAGTTTGAAGATGAACAATGTGAATTCATAACATGACAGATGTTTTAACTGTAGGGCCACCTACGTGATTTACCTCCTCACATGCAGATATTGTAATTTACAATACGTGGGTATGACCTCATGGGAAGTGAGGTCTAGAATACGTGAACATGACAACAATATCAAATTGGGCACCCTCACCACTCCCCTAATAAATCACTTTTCAATGGTTCATAACAATAACACTGAATCCCTACAGTGGACTATAGTGAAGCATGTCTTACCCCCATACAGAGGAGGTGACAGGGACTCACTACTAGCCAGGGAAGAAGTGTTCTGGATACTAAAGCTAAAAACCAGGAAGCCTCATGGGCTTAACAGTGAGTTTGATCTTATACATTTTTGGCATTAGGCACAGTGCCCACGTCCTTTCTCTTCATCTCTTCTAACACCAAATGTTTTTCATTTACCCAATGCACGCCTCTGAGGGGTAATTTATTTGAACCAAGAAAATCACCAAGAAATATTATGTAGCATCAGCCCTTATTGGAAAACTGTTGGTTTATATATTCATGTGCTATTAATGCATTCATATTTTATATCACGCTACAAAATTGCACTGTGATGTTCAAACGTAACTACTATCCCAAATTGAATGATATATGTATGAATATTTACTTCACTTTCTGTCAATTACCTCTGTTAGTGTATATTTACTATATCCAGATATTCACGTATTACTCTAAATGTCAGTGTTGCCATTCAGCCCTAAATAAGAGGCGTAATTGAAGTTTATTGTACAGGAGGTGTGTTTGTGATCTTAACCAATGGGATACAAGCAACACCTTTTTAAAGCCGGGACTGATGGTCACTAATCATGCTATGACTACGACATGGGAAGCCGAAACGCGTCAGCATTAGTGACCACCATCCTGTAACTGTGTACACTGCAGTAGTGTTTTTGTTTTGTTTTGTTTGGAGTTGCTGTTTTAATCGCAATAAATATCAAGTTTGGAAAAGCACCAAGTTGTATCGTATTTCCCCTACATCTTTGTTCCTGTCCCTAAAGATCATCAAACTCTGTGTATAGTGGAATAGAGTTTAGCGCGGCCACATCCTGTCCTATGCTAATATGGTTTACTGATGCTGTTAATCCAGTTCCCAAAGCAGCGGTCGACATCACTACACAGGAGGTAAACCCAGGATGCTTCAATACTGAGCACAAGCCGACACATCCCTGGAAACAACAAGGAGGGAACACATCTTTTGCCAGAAAGAGACATCTATCTCAGCCAAATTATTGTTATATCAGAACGGCTATAAAGAGTATGCAGCTGTTTCTCAGGTGAATGCGATGTTGATGAGAGCTGAGTTAATTGTGATCGTAAGTGAAGGACAGTATAAGTTTAATTCTTGCAAGCATTTAAGGACAATGCACAGAAGGCTGCCAGCACTATTCTGGATGGCTATTACCTCTGAGTAGTAAAGAACCCGCTAACTTTTAGGATGATTCATTTTGTAGCTCAAGCTGAGGGACTTATAGACTTACTTATATGTTGACTATTTTCAGTCTGAGTTATATACCTGTTATAACGTAGGTTTCTGGTGCTATATATGTCTATAACTAGCCTATAGTTGAGCTTATGATCTGTAGCTCCTAATGTTGAAAGAAAGAAAAGTTTGCTTTGTTGGGACTATGTCATTCTCGATATTCTCTGAAATTATAAAACTGCATTGAATATATAAGCCTCAAGTTTTGCCACTCGAGTAGTGGCAAAACCTGAGGCTTATATATTCTATGCAGTTTTATAGTTTCAGCTGTCTTGAGTAATGTTCTACTGTTTTCAATAGTGGTTGCTTGTTATAGATTAGCAGATAATCTTCCTTTTTAAGTTACATAGATCTCTTCCTCATTGCAGAACCGAGACTTAAATTAAAGGGATATTAAACACAAAATTTTTCTTTCATAATTCAGACAGAGAATACAATTTTAAACAACATTCCAATTTACTTCTATTATCTAATTTGCTTCATTCTTTAGATATACTTAGTTAAAGAAATAGCAATGCACACAGGTGAGCCAATCACATAAGGCATCTATGTACAGCCACCAATCAGAAGCTACTGAGCCTATCTAGATATGCTTTCAGGAAAGAATATCAAGAGAATGAAGCAAGTTAGATAATAGAAGTAAATTAGAAAGTTGTTTACAATGGTATCTATCTGAATCATGAAAGAAAAAAATTGGGTTTAATGTCCCTTTAATATCCTTTCTTGGCGGATGTAATTACCACTTTCTACCACCGGAGGGGAGTCAAGGCTTAATTACACTGTGTACATAGCATATCTCTGTGCACGTTTGGCTTAGCTCAGCTCACCATGGCCTAGATTTGGAGTTTGGCGGTAGCTGTGAAAACCAGCATTAGAGGCTCCTAACGCTGGTTTTAGGCTAACTCCGGTATTTGGAGTCACTCAAAAAAGGGTCTAACGCTCACTTTTCAGCCGCGACTTTTCCATACCGCAGATCCCCTTACGTAAATTGCGTATCCTATCTTTTCAATGGGATTTTTCTAACTCCGGTATTTAGAGTCGTGGCTGAAGTGAGCGTTAGAAATCTAATGACAAAAGTCCAGCCGCAGGAAAAAAGTCAGTAGTTAAGAGCTTTCTGGGCTAACGCCGGTTCATAAAGCTCTTAACTACTGTACTCTAAAGTACACTAACACCCATAAACTACCTATGTACCCCTAAACCGAGGTCCCCCCACATCGCCGCCACTCGATTACATTTTTTTAACCCCTAATCTACCGACCGCCACCTACGTTATACTTATGTACCCCTAATCTGCAGCCCCTAACACCGCCGACCCCTGTATTATATTTATTAACCCCTAATCTGCCCCCCACAACGTCGCCGCCAGCTACCTACAATAATTAACTCCTAATCTGCCGACCGCAAAGCGCCGCCACCTACATTATAGCTATGTACCTCTAATCTGCTGCCCCTAACACCGCCGACCCCTATATTATATTTATTAACCCCTAATCTGCCCCCCTCAACGTCGCCTCCCCCTGCCTACACTTATTAACCCTTAATCTGCCGAGCGGACCGCACCGCTACTATAATAAAGTTATTAACCCCTAATCCGCCTCACTAACCCTATAATAAATAGTATTAACCCCTAATCTGCCCTACCTAACATCGCCGACACCTAACTTCAAACATTAACCCCTAATCTGCTGACCGGAGCTCACCGCTATTCTAATAAATGTATTAACCCCTAAAGCTAAATCTAACCCTATCACTAACACCCCCCTAAATTAAATATAATTTTAATCTAACGAAATTAATTAACTCTTATTAAATAAATTATTCCTATTTAAAGATAAATACTTACCTGTAAAATAAATCCTAATATAGCTACAATATAAATTATAATTACATTGTAGCTATTTTAGGATTAATATTTATTTTACAGGCAACTTTGTAATTATTTTAACCATGTACAATAGCTATTAAATAGTTAAGAACTATTTAATAGCTACCTAGTTAAAATAATTACAAAATTACCTGTAAAATAAATCCTAACCTAAGTTACAATTAAACCTAACACTATACTATCATTAAATTAATTAAATAAAATACCTATAATTACCTACAATTAAACCTAACACTACACTATCAATACATTAATTAAATACAATATCTACAAATAACTAGAATGAAATAAACTAACTAAAGTACAAAAAATAAAAAAGAACTGTTACAAAAAATAAAAAAATATTTACAAATATAAGAAAAATATTACAAGAATTTTAAACTAATTACACCTACTCTAAGCCCCCTAATAAAATAACAAAGACCCCCAAAATAAAAAATGCCCTACCCTATTCAAAGCTCTTTTACCTTACCAGCCCTGAACAGGGCCCTTTGCGGGGCATGCCCCAAGAAGTTCAGCTCTTTTGCCTGTAAAAAAAAAACATACAATACCCCCCCCAACATTACAACCCACCACCCACATACCCCTAATCTTACCCAAACCCCCCTTAAATAAACCTAACACTAAGCCCCTGAAGATCATCCTACCTTGTCTTCACCTCACCAGGTATCACCGATCTGTCCTGGCTCCAAAATCTTCATCCAACCCAAGCGGGGGCTGCCGATCCATCATCCAGTGGCTGAAGAGGTCCAGAAGAGGCTCCAAAGTCTTCATCCTATCCGGGAAGAAGAGGCGATCCAGACCGGCAACCATCTTGATCCAAGCGGCATCTTCTATCTTCATCCGATGACGACCGGCTCCATCCTGAAGACCTCCACCGCGGACCCATCTTCATCCGGCGACGTCCAACTGAAGAATCCTATCAGCCAATCGGAATTCGTGGGACGCCATCTTGGATGACGTCCCTTAAAGGAACCGTCATTCTTCAGTTGGACGTCGCCGGAAGAAGATGGGTCCGCGGTGGAGGTCTTCAGGATGGAGCCGGTCGTCATCGGATGAAGATAGAAGATGCTGCTTGGATCAAGATGGTTGCCGGTCCGGATCGCCTCTTCTTCCCGGATAGGATGAAGACTTTGGAGCCTCTTCTGGACCTCTTCAGCCACCGGATGATGGATCGCCAGCGCCCGCTTGGGTTGGATGAAGATTTTGGAGCCAGGACGGATCGGTGATACCTGGTGAGGTGAAGACAAGGTAGGATGATCTTCAGGGGCTTAGTGTTAGGTTTATTTAAGGGGGGTTTGGGTTAGATTAGGGGTATGTGGGTGGTGGGTTGTAATGTTGGGGGGGGTATTGTATGTTTTTTTTACAGGCAAAAGAGCTGAACTTCTTGGGGCATGCCCCGCAAAGGGCCCTGTTCAGGGCTGGTAATGTAAAAGAGCTTTGAACTTTATTAATTTAGAATAGGGTAGGGCATTTTTTATTTTGGGGGTCTTTGTTATTTTATTAGGGGGCTTAGAGTAGGTGTAATTAGTTTAAAATTGTTGTAATATTTTTCTTATGTTTGTAAATATTTTTTTATTTTTTGTAACTTAGTTATTTTTTATTTTTTGTACTTTAGTTAGTTTATTTCATTGTAGTTATTTGTAGGAATTGTATTTAATTAATTTATTGATAGTGTAGTGTTAGGTTTAATTGTAGGAAATTGTAGGTATTTTATTTAATTAATTTAATGATAGTATAGTGTTAGGTTTAATTGTAACTTAGGTTAGGATTTATTTTACAGGTAATGTTGTAATTATTTTAACTAGGTAACTATTAAATAGTTCTTAACTATTTAATAGCTATTGTACCTGGTTAAAATAAATACAAAGTTACCTGTAAAATAAATATTAATCCTAAAATAGCTACAATGTAATTATAATTTATATTGTAGCTATATTAGGATTTATTTTACAGGTAAGTATTTATCTTTAAATAGGAATAATTTATTTAATAAGAGTTAATTAATTTAGTTAGATTAAAATTATATTTAATTTAGGGGGGTGTTAGTGTTAGGGTTAGACTTAGCTTTAGGGGTTAATACATTTATTAGATTAGCGGTGAGCTCCGGTCGGCAGATTAGGGGTTAATAATTGAAGTTAGGTGTCGGCGATGTTAGGGAGGGCAGATTAGGGGTTAATACTATTTATTATAGGGTTAGTGAGGCGGATTAGGGGTTAATAACTTTATTATAGTAGCGCTCAGGTCCGGTCGGAAGATTAGGGGTTAATAAGTGTAGGCAGGTGGAGGCGACGTTGTGGGGAGCAGATTAGGGGTTAATAAATATAATATAGGGGTCGGCGGTGTTAGGGGCAGCAGATTAGGGGTACATAGGGATAATGTAAGTAGCGGCGGTTTACGGAGCGGCAGATTAGGGGATAAAAAAAATATGCAGGGGTCAGCGATAGCGGGGGCGGCAGAATAGGGGTTAATAAGTGTAAGGTTAGGGGTGTTTAGACTCGGGGTACATGTTAGAGTGTTAGGTGCAGACGTAGGAAGTGTTTACGCATAGCAAACAATGGGGCTGCGTTAAGAGCTGAACGCGGCTTTTTTGCAGGTGTTAGGTTTTTTTCAGCTCACACAGCCCCATTGTTTCCTATGGGGGAATCGTGCACAAGCACGTTTTTTAGGCTGGCCGCGTCCGTAAGCAACTCTGGTATCGAGAGTTGAAGCTGCGTTAAAAATGCTCTACGCTCCTTTTTTGGAGCCTAACGCAGCCATTCTGTGAACTCTCAATACCAGAGTTATTTTTATGGTGCGGCCAGAAAAAAGCCGGCGTTAGCTACGCGGGTCCTTACCGACAAAACTCCAAATCTAGGCCCATATTGCTTGGTTCTTCTCCAGGATTCCCAGTTCTACTTCTATCGAGTTGCCCTCTGCAGACACACTTTTTATCTTGCTGTATGTGGGACACAACTGGGAGGAAAGTTTCTGCTTGTTCAGGAGTTTGGTATGTCCCCTTGTTTTACATTCAAGTTTGAAAGTCAGGAATTACTCATCTAGACTATACATATACTGAGGTATTATACATCATAATAGGTTGGTTTAAAGCAACTTCTAGTTCTATGGCAGTACAGTTTAATGTGTTAAAGGTATGCTTACTTCTTTACAATTTGAGCAAATATATTTATAAGCCACATGTGAGTACTTAAGAACTCCTATCCCTGACTTAACCTGTACACATATACTAATTCCCTCCTTCTGTTTTTCCTTACTTCCTCATTGGGTAAACCTAGGTGGGCTGCTTATAATAGGAATTATTACTTATCTATACTACAAGTCTGCTTTGTTACTAATATATCTACTAATTAGAGATTTAACTACCCATGTGTCCTGAACAATATTCACATATCTATGTTCTCCTATATTTTATTCACTCAAACTGGAACTGGCAAGTAGCTATCTTCTCTGCTTAACACTGAAGTCTCATATGCCAATTACCTTATTGAAATCTGACATGCCAAAGATTCTGAATATAAGTGAGGCAGCCACTAATGCAGACCCCTTTATTACTACACTTTAGACAAATAGCCTCTGAACATCTATTTGAATAGCCTCTCCGTATCCACGTGCAGGATTTCCCAATTTTACATATCATTAGCCTCATTTACATCTACATTTATGTCATTTTAGCCACAGAAGTGATTCATGGGTGGTATCTCATAATATTGCCTGTTAGTATTCTATTTGTCTAGTGACTTATTCTCAGTGTTGCCTCCGGCATTCTTCTCTAACATCAGTTCTAAACTACAGTGGGACTTGTAATAACTCTCCATGACGATTAGTATGATTAGTGAGAAACATGTTAAACAGTAAAATATGTCTACCAAGGTATAGGCCTACTGCAGCTAAAACTACACAACCCAACATAAGATTTGTGTTGTGGTACTTCCCTTGACTTAACTAATTACCTACCAATGTGCCTGTCTGTTACCGTCACCTGGAATGGGTTTTTTTTTCTTCTTATATAGGGATATTCCATCATTCTCCTACACATGATAACAGACTGCATGCGGCCGGAGTAGTCACTCAAGATCATATAGTAAGTTAACTTTAATTTTTATATGTGGGGACTCTATATTATATTACCCTAGACCCCCGGGTGACGCGATATAAATGTGGCTATACAATATATTGACAAGCTCTACTAATCCCTAAAATAATTAAGCCTATCTCTATTGCCATATATGAGACTGTAGGGGAGGCACTTAGCTGTGCTTTCCTTAACAACTGCATCTGTTTCCTTTTATTATATTGTCTGTTTTTAGGGTTAAGTTTTATTGTCATTCTGTGTGCTTAGTGTGTGATACAATGTGCAAAATGTATAACCTAATGCTGTGGCCATAGCTATACTGTGATTCATAGCCTCATCTCAAAGTCCCTGATATGCCTCTGATGCAGGCTGGTCCTGCATTAATATTACTTTTGTTTAGGGTCTACTTCCTAAATGTACCATCAGCCCAGTGTGCAGTCAGCCTATCTCAACTCTTCTCCTAGCATCTCATACGCCCATGAGACTTCATACATGGATATAATCCTGAGACTGAATATTCGATTCTTAACATACTCAAGTTACCACCTCCCCCCCCCCCCCCCCCCCAACATAATATACCTCCTATTCTAGGAGGGTTAAATACACGTTTTATCTAGCCTATACCGCACTCTAATTATTCTTCTTACAAGAACAACCTGCAGCACAACATAATATTGTCCTTTTTTTTTCCAACTCTAGCTTAGCAGGAATGTCTAGCATTTTTTCTACAAGTTAATCTTAGCTTTTATATCCAAAGCAATGTACCTATATGTGTTTTGTCTATGTGAAAATGAAAAAGAGGTTCCAGGTTCCTACACAGCATTACCTATGATGTGAATCTTAACTATCTATATGGAAGCTTTTTATTTGAAATGTATCATTTATATTTGTCTTACAATATATTATTTTACATAAGTTGTATTTGTTTTCACACAACCTCAATAAAAATTCTTAAAAAAAAAAATAAAAAAAAAAAATTTCATGTCAAAATAGAACCGATCAAAGTTACGAGATTTCAGGTGTTTGAAAAAAAAAAGGCACACAAATCCATTTTACATTGACTTACATAGACAGACGGGAACATACACTCATATAGCTACATCTAACTACAAATAGTATCACATACATACACAAATCGATACATACAAACAATATACAGCACATTACCTACACAAAATAGATTTTTATTATGAAATAAACACGATTTAGCTACTTTTTCACACCAGAACATGACGTCACTCACTTTACGCTCAAAACAAGTGTTTGATTTTATTTCTCAACAAAATTTTCTCCTCCATTGACTTCTATGGGGAAGACGTGCTCATGCATGCGACCAGCAGATTTACCTAACGCACGTAAAATGCGTAGACTTGAAAACTCGTAATACCAGCGTTACAATTGTGGTATTAACTCATTCTTTCTTGCATTAGTCCCGCTATGACAAATAGATCAAGAAATTATTATTTCCCTCTGGAGTTATGGCTTTTACTTGTGTGAAATTCACTACAATATCAAAATCTTAAAGGAAATTACATTACATCAACGACAAATCACCATCACCAATACGAAATCGGTTTTAAAGATTACATCATATTTTTTACATTTCATTATTCACAAACAGTAGACAATTGTAAACTCGTCTCATTTACCTCTATTATAACATTTCATTTATTCAACTCATATGCTTGGATGAACAGCATATCTACATAGGCTCAACACATGATCATTAAAGGATGCACATACATGAGTTTGGCCATTCACTCATACATGTGCATTGATATTCTGGCCAAAAAACACATATAAAAAATGAACACATTTACATCATACAACTACATTGGAAGATTGCTTAACATTGGATTCTCTCTCGGAATCACGAAACATCAATTATGGATTTAGTGTCCCTTTAACATCACGATTCACTCATAATATACCATTAGGAATTACGTACAATAATAACATATCATGTGAACAGATTAGAGCTGTCTCTTTTTTGGAAGGAACAACAATGCTATCCTGCTTTATATAAGTCAGCATATGTGGGAAAGAATCACAATACATACATAGATGTACATAACATGCATCACACAACAACAAAGCACACATTTATCTTTTTAATCAGCACACAATAACAATGTTGTAAAATACAACAACAGAACGAAGATATGCTAACTAGACAGGCAGGTTGCTAATATGATGATGTCATTATAAGCTTCAACCATACAGATTACAGCATTGGGACTGTACCGCCCCTTTCAGAAGTTTCTCACTCAATACTACAATATTACATATACGTAAACAAGAGTTTGGAAGATCTTCATTATTATTGCGATTTTAATGGGACAAGTAAAATATTAACATCTCGCATATCACTTATATATACACAGTACTACAGATGTCAGCCGGAAGATCTTCATTGTTATTATGATTTCAATGGGAACCGTAAAATATTGACATCTCACTAGTGATGTCGCGAATAGTTCGCCGGCGAATAGTTCCGGGCGAACATAGCATGTTCGCGTTCGCCGCGGCGGGCGAACATATGCGATGTTCGATCCGCCCCCTATTCATCATCATTGAGTAATACTTTGACCCTTTACCTCACAGTCAGAAGACACATTCCAGCCAATCAGCAGCAGACACTCCCTCCCAGACCCTCCTACCTCCTGGACAGCATCCATTTTAGATTAATTTGGAAGCTGCATTCTTAGTGAGAGGAGGGACAGTGTAGCTGCTGCTGATTTAATAGGGAAATTGATAGCTAGGCTAGTGTATTCAGTGTCCACTACAGTCCTGAAGGACTCATCTGATCTCTGCTGTAAGGACAGCACCCCAAAAAGCCCTTTTTAGGGCTAGAACATCAGTCTGCTTTTTTTTTTTTTTCTGTGTAATCTAATTGCAGTTGCCTGCCTGCCAGCGTGTGTGTCAGGCTCACAGCGTATACTGTGCCCACTTGCCCAGTGCCACCACTCATATCTGTTGTAACAGTAGTGTAGATTTTAAAAAAACAACACTTTTTTAACTGTGCTAAATAAAAGCAGTCAGTTTCCTTCACACGTGTGCGTTTCAGTGCCTGCCTGCCAGGGCACAGTGTCACCGCAGTGCAACTCACATCTGGTGTAACAGTAGTGTAGATTTAAAAAAAAAAAAAACTTTTTTGACTGTGTTAAATAATAGCAGTCAGTTTCCTTCACACGTGTGCGTTTCAGTGCCTGCCAGGGCACAGTGTCACCCCAGTGCAACTCATATCTGGTGTAACAGTAGTGTAGATTTAAAAAAAAAACAACACTTTTTTGACTGTGTTAAATAATAGCAGTCAGTTTCCTTCACACGTGTGCGTTTCAGGGCCTGCCTGCCAGGGCACAGTGTCACCCCAGTGCAACTCATATCTGGTTTAACAGTAGTGTAGATTTAAAAAAAACAACACTTTTTTTGACTGTGTTAAATAATAGCAGTCAGTTTCCTTCGCACGTGTGCGTTTCAGTGCCTGCCTGCCAGGGCACAGTGTCACCCCAGTGCAACTCATATCTGGTGTAACAGTAGTGTAGATTAAAAAAAAACAACACTTTTTTTGACTGTGTTAAATAATAGCAGTCAGTTTCCTTCATACGTGTGCGTTTCAGGGCCTGCCTGCCAGGGCACAGTGTCACCCCAGTGCAACTCATATCTGGTTTAACAGTAGTGTAGATTTAAAAAAAACAACACTTTTTTGACTGTGTTAAATAATAGCAGTCAGTTTCCTTCACACGTGTGCGTTTCAGGGCCTGCCTGCCAGGGCACAGTGTCACCCCAGTGCAACTCATATCTGGTGTAATAGTAGTGTAGATTTAAAAAAAACAACACTTTCTCTTGTAAGGTGTATCCAGTCCACGGATCATCCATTACTTGTGGGATATTCTCATTCCCAACAGGAAGTTGCAAGAGGACACCCACAGCAGAGCTGTAATATAGCTCCTCCCCTAACTGTCATAGCCAGTCATTCTCTTGCAACTCTCAACAAGCAAGGACGTTGTAGGAGAGAGTGGTTAAATATAGCTAGTTTATTTTCTTCAATCAAAAGTTTGTTATTTTTAAATAGTACCGGAGTTGTGCTATTTTATCTCAGGCAGTAAATAGAAGAAGAATCTGCCTGAGGTTTCTATGATCTTAGCAGGTTGTAACTAAGATCCATTGCTGTTCTCACATATGTCTGAGGGGATTACACAGATGAGGTAAAACTTCAGCGAGAGAATGGCGTGCAGTTTATTCTGCTATCAGGTATGTGCAGTTATAATTTTTTCTAGAGATGGAAAACACTAGAAAATGCTGCTGATACCGGATTAATGTAAGTTAAGCCTGAATACAGTGATTTAATAGCGACTGGTATCATACTTACTCTCAGGGGTAATACCCTTATAAAATTGCAATATAAAACGTTTGCTGGCATGTTTAATCGTTTTTATATATGCTTTGGTGATAAAACTTTATTGGGGCCTAGTTATTCCACATGGCTGGCTTAAATTTTGACTAAAAACAATTTCCACTGTTGTAGTATAAAAGTTACAGTTGGTGCAGTTAAAATTACAAACTGTGACATCCAGCTTCCCTCAAAGGCCCTCTGAATGCTATAGGACATCTCTAAAGGGCCCAAAGGCTTTCCAAAGTAGTTTATTGGGGAAGGTAGGGCCACAGCTTGCTGTGGCAGTTGGTTGTGACTGTTAAAAAACATCTATTTTGTTTTTTTGATCCGTTTTTTGAACTAAGGGGTTAATCATCCATTTGCAAGTGGGTGCAATGCTCTGTTAGCTTATTATACACACTGTAAAAATTTTGTTTGATTTACTGCATTTTTTCACTGTTTTTCAAATTCTGACAAAATTTGTTTCTCTTAAAGGCACAGTACCGTTTTTTATATTTGCTTGTTAACTTGATTTAAAGTGTTTTCCAAGCTTGCTAGTCTCATTGCTATTCTGTATAAACATGTCTGACATAGAAGAAACTCCTTGTTTATTATGTTTAAAAGCCATGGTGGAACCCCCTCTTAGAATGTGTACCAAATGTACTGATTTCATTTTATGCAATAAAGATCATTTTCTGTCTTTAAAAAATTTATCACCAGAGGAATCTGACGAGGGGGAAGTTATGCCGACTAACTTTCCCCACGTGTCAGACCCTTTGACTCCCGCTTAAGGGACTCATGCTCAAATGGCGCCAAGTACATCTAGGGCGCCCATAGCGTTTACTTTACAAGACATGGCGGCAGTCATGGATAATACACTGTCAGCGGTATTAGCCAGACTACCTGAACTTAGAGGTAAGCGAGATAGCTCTGGGGTGAGACAAAATGCAGAGCATACTGACGCTTTAAGAACCATGTCTGATACTGCCTCACAATATGCAGAAGCTGAGGAAAGAGAGCTTCAGTCAGTGGGTGATGTTAATGACTCAGGAAAGATACCTGATTCTAATATTTCTACATTGAAATTTAAGCTTGAACACCTCCGCATGTTGCTTAGGGAGGTTTTAGCTGCTCTGAATGACTGTGATACCATTGCAGTGCCAGAGAAATTGTGTAGACTGGATAAATACTTTGCAGTGCAGGTGTGTACTGATGGTTCTCCAACATTGGTGTGTCCGGTCCACGGCGTCATCCATTACTTGTGGGAAATGTTCTCCCCCACAGGGAAAGGCAAGGAGAGCACACAGCAAGAGCTGTCCATATAGCTCCCCCTCTGGCTCCGCCCCCAGTCATTCTCCTTGCCGCTCTGAACAAGTAGCATCTACCACGGGGATGGCGAGGAGTTTGTGGTGTTAGTAAGATTAAAATTCCAAAGATTCTCTCCTTTATCCAAAAAGGTTTGGATAAAGGATTGTCAGCTAGTTCTCTAAAAGGACAGATTTCTGCATTATCCGTCTTGTTGCACAAACGACTGGCAGCTTTGCCAGATGTACAAGCTTTTGTTCAGGCTTTGGTTAGAATCAAGCCTGTTTACAGACCCATGTCTCCTCCTTGGAGTCTAAATTTAGTTCTTTCAGTTCTTCAAGGGGTTCCGTTTGAACCTTTACATTCCATAGATATTAAGTTACTATCTTGGAAAGTTCTGTTTTTGGTTCCATTCAGATAAGGTTGTTTTGCGTACTAAGCCTGGTTTTCTTCCAAAAGTTGTTTCCAACAAGAACATCAACTAGGAAATAGTTGTTCCTTCTTTGTGTCCGAATCCAGTTTCAAAGAAGGAATGTTTATTACACAATTTAGATGTTGTTCGTGCTTTAAAGTTCTATTTAGAAGCAACAAAAGATTTTAGACAAACCTCATCCTTGTTTGTCGTTTACTCTGGTAAGAGGAGAGGTCAAAAAGCTACTGCTACCTCTCTCTCTTTCTGGCTGAAAAGCATTATCCGCTTGGCTTATGAGAGTGCCGGACGGCAGCCTCCTGACCGTATCACAGCTCACTCTACTAGGGCTGTGGCTTCCACATGGGCCTATAAGAACGAGTCTTCTGTTGACCAGATATGTAAGGCAGCGACTTGGTCTTCTCTGCACACTTTTGCCAAATTCTACAAATTTGATATTTTTGCTTCTTCGGAGGCTGTTTTTGGGAGAAAGGTTTTGCAAGCCGTGGTGCCTTCTGTTTAGGTAACCTGATTTGCTCCCTCCCTTCATCCGTGTCCTAAAGCTTTGGTATTGGTTCCCACAAGTAATGGATGACACCGTGGACCGGACACACCAATGTTGGAGAAAACAGAATTTATGCTTACCTGATAAATTACTTTCTCCAACGGTGTGTCCGGTCCACGGCCCGCCCTGGTTTTTTTTTTAATCAGGTTGAAAAATTTTTCTTTATACACTACAGTCACCACGGCACCCTATAGTTTATCCTTTTTCTCCTAACCATCGGTCGAATGACTGGGGGGCGGAGCCAGAGGGGGAGCTATATGGACAGCTCTTGCTGTGTGCTCTCCTTGCCTTTCCCTGTGGGGGAGAACATTTCCCACAAGTAATGGATGACGCCGTGGACCGGACACACCGTTGGAGAAAGTAATTTATCAGGTAAGCATAAATTCTGTTTTTTCCAAATACCTAAAAGGTTTACAGAAATTATTAATAAGGAATGGGATAGACCAGGTGTGCCGTTTCTCTTCCCCTCCTATTTTTAGAAAAATGTTTCCAATAGACGTCACCACACGGGACTTATGGCAGACAGTCCCTAAGGTGGAGGGAGCAGTTTCTACTCTAGTAAAGCGTACTACTATCCCTGTCGAGGACAGTTGTGCTTTTTTTTTTTTTAGATCCAATGGATAAAAAATTAGAGGTTACCTTAAGAAAATATTTATTCAACAAGGTTTTATCCTACAGCCCCTTGCATGCATTGCCCCTGTTACTGCTGCTGCGGCGTACTGGTTTGAGTCTCTGGAAGAGGCTTTACAGGTAGAGACTCCATTGGATGACATACTTGGCAAATTTAGAGCACTTAAGCTAGCCAATTCTTTTATTCTGATGCCATTGTTCATTTGACTAAACTAACGGCTAAGAATTCTGGTTTTGCTATACAGGCACGCAGAGCGCTATGGCTTAGATCATGGTCAGCTGACGTGACTTCAAAATCTAAGCTACTTAACATTCCCTTCAAGGGGCAGACCCTATTCGGGCCTGGCTGAAGGAGATTATTGCTGATATCACTGGAGGAAAAGGTCATGCCCTTCCTCAGGACAGGTCCAAATCTAGGGCCAAACAGTCTAATTTTCGTGCCTTTCAAAACTTCAAGGCAGGTGCGGCATCAACTTCCTCTAATAATAAATAAGAGGGAACTTTTGCTTAATCCAAGATGGTCTGGAGACCAAACCTGACCTGGAAAAAAGGTAAGCAGGTAAAAAAGCCTGCTGCTGCCTCTAAGAGAGCATGAAGGAACGGCCCCCTATCCGGGAACGGATCTAGTAGGGGGCAGACTTTCACTCTTTGCCCAGGCATGGGCAAGACATGTTCAGAATCCCTGGGCGTTGGAAATTATATCCCAGGGATATCTTCTGGACTTCAAAGCTTCCCCCCCAAAAGGGAAATTTCACCTTTCACAATTATCTGCACACCAGATAAAGAGAGAGGCATTCTTACACTGTGTACGAGACCTCCTAATTATGGGAGTGATCCATCCAGTTCCAAAGGAGGAACAGGGACAGGGTTTTTACATAAATCTGTTTGTGGTTCCCAAAAAAGAGGGAACCTTCAGACCAATTTTGGATCTAAAGATCTTAAACAAATTCCTCAAAGTTCCGTCGTTCAAGATGGAAACTATTCGTACCATCCTACCACTGATCCAGGAGGGTCAATATATGACTACAGTGGATCTAAAGGATGCTTATCTTCACATTCCGATACACAAAGATCATCATCGGTTTCTCAGGTTTGCCTTTCAAGACAGGCATTACCAGTTGTAGCTCTTCCCTTGGGATTAGTTACAGCCCCAAGAATCTTTACAAAGGTTCTAGGGTCGCTTATGGCGGTCCTAAGGCCGCGTGGCATAGCAGTAGCCCCTTATTTAGACGACATCCTGATACAGGTGTCAAACTTCCAAATTGCCAAGTCTCATACGGACGTAGTACTGGCATTTCTGTGGTCGCATTGGTGGAAAGTGAACGAGGAAAAGAGTTCTCTATCCCCACTCACAAGAGTTTCCTTTCTAGGGACTCTGATAGATTCTGTAGAAATGAAAATTCACCTGACGGAGTCCAGGTTATCAAAGCTTCTAAATTCCTGCCGGGTTCTTCATTCCATTCCGCGCCCTTCGGTGGTTCAGTGTATGGAAGTAATCGGCTTAATGGTAGCGGCAATGGACATAGTGCCGTTTGCACGCTTACATCTCAAAACCGCTGCAACTATGCATGCTCAGTCAGTGGAACGGGGATTACACAGATTTGTCCCCTCAACTGAATCTGGACCAAGAGACCAGGGATTCTCTTCTCTGGTGGCTATCTCGGGTCCATCTGTCCAAAGGTATGACCTTTCGCAGGCCAGATTGGACAATTGTTACGACAGATGCCAGCCTTCTAGGTTGGGGTGCAGTCTGGAACTCCCTGAAGGCTCGTGGACTCAGGAGGAGTCTCTCCTTCCATTAAATATTCTGGAACTAAGAGCGATATTCAATGCTCTTCAGGCTTGGCCTCAGATAGCAACTCTGAGGTACATCAGATTTCAGTCGGACAACATCACGACTGTAGCTTACATCAACCATCAAGGGGGAACGAGAAGTTCCCTAGAGATTTTAGAAGTTTCAAAAATAATTTGCTGGGCAGAGATTCACTCTTGCCACCTATCAGCTATCCATATCCCAGGTCTAGAGCACTGGGAGGCGGATTTTCTAAGTCGTCAGACTTTTCATCCGGGAGAGTGGGAACTCCAGGTATTTGCACAACTGATTCATCGTTGGGGCAAACCAGAACTGGATCTCATGGCGTCTCGCCAGAACGCCAAGCTTCCGTGTTACGGATCCAGGTCCAGGGATCCCAAGGCGACACTGATAGATGCTCTAGCAGCGCCCTGGTCTTTCAACCTGGCTTATGTGTTTCCACCGTTTCCTCTGCTCCCTCGACTGATTGCCAAGATCAAGCAGGAGAGAGCATTGGTGATTCTGATAGCACTTGCGTGGCCACGCAGGACCTGGTATGCAGATCTAGTGGACATGTTATCCTTTCCACCTTGATCTCTGCCTCTGAAACAGGACCTTCTACTTCAGGGTCCTTTCAACCATCCAAATCTAATTTCTCTGAGGCTGACTGCCTGGAGATTGAACGCTTGATTTTATCAAAGCGTGGCTTCTCCGAGTCAGTTATTGATACCTTAAGACAGGCACGAAAGCCTGTCACCAGGAAAATTTACCATAAGGTATGGCGTAGATATCTTTATTGGAAAAAGGATTGTCAGCTAGTTAAGCGTCTGGCAGATGTTCCAGACGTTCAGGCATTTTGTCAGGCTTTAGTTAGAATCAACCCTGTGTTTAAACCTGTTGCTCCACCATGGAGCTTAAACTTGGTTCTTAAGTTTCTTCAAGGAGTTCCGTTTGAACCTCTTCATTCCATAGATATCAAGCTTTTATCTTGGAAAGTTCTTTTTTGGTAGCTATTTCCTCGGCTCGTAGAGTCTCTGAGCTATCTGCCTTACAATGTGATTCTCCTTATCTGATTTTTCACACGGATAAGGTAGTCCTGCGTACCAAACCTGGGTTCTTACCAAAGGTGGTATCTAACAAGAATATCAATCAAGAGATTGTTGTTGCATCCTTGTGTTACACAATCTGGACGTGGTCCGTGCTTTAAAGTTTTACTTACAAGCTACTAAAGATTTTCGACAAACATCTGCTTTGTTTGTTGTCTACTCTGGACAGAGGAGAGGTCAAAAGGCTTCGGCAACCTCTTTTTCTTTTTGACTAAGAAGCTTAATCCGCTTAGCCTATGAGACTGCTGAACAGCAGCCTCCTGAAAGGATTACAGCTCATTCCACTAGAGCTGTGGCTTCCACTTGGGCCTTTAAAAATGAGGCTTCTTTTGATCAGATTTGCAAGGCGACGACTTGGTCTTCGCTTCATATTTTTTCCAAATTTTACAAATTTGATACTTTTGCTTCTTCGGAAGCTATATTTGGGAGAAAGGTTTTACAGGCATTGGTTCCTACCATTTAAGTTCCTGCCTTGTCCCTCCCTTCATCCGTGTACTTTAGGTTTGGTATTGGTATCCCACAAGTAATGGATGATCCGTGGACTGGATACACCTTACAAGAGAAAACACAATTTATGCTTACCTGATAAATTTATTTCTATTGTGGTGTATCCAGTCCACGGCCCGCCCTGTCATTTTAAGGCAGGTAATTTTTAAAATTAAACTACAGTAACCACTGCACCCTATGGCTCCTCCTTTGTCGGCTTATTTTCGGTCGAATGACTGTCTATGACAGTTAGGGGAGGAGCTATATTACAGCTCTGCTGTGGGTGTCCTCTTGCAACTTCCTGTTGGGAATGAGAATATCCCACAAGTAATGGATGATCCGTGGACTGGATACACCACAAGAGAAATAAATTTATCAGGTAAGAATAAATTGTGTTTTTTTTGACTGTGTTAAATAATAGCAGTCAGTTTCCTTCACACGTGTGCGTTTCAGGGCCTGCCTGCCAGGGCACAGTGTCACCCCAGTGACACTGGGGTGAAACTACCTGATCGATACAACATCATACCTGATGTTTAAAGCACGTTATTCCAAACAATTTAGGAAAGTTAGGTGATTTATGCCCTTTATGGCTTAAAACCAGACTCTGCATCAACTATGTAATTTTCCATGGGAGTTTTGCCATGGATCCCCCTCCGGCATGCCACAGTCCAGGTGTTAGTCCCCTTGAAACAACTTTTCCATCACTATTGTGGCCAGAAAGAGTCCCTGTGGGTTTTAAAATTCGCCTGCCCATTGAAGTCAATGGGGGTTCACCCGGTTCGTGAACATTTGGGGAAGTTCGCGTTCGCTGATCGCGAACCCAAATTTTTAGGTTTGCGACATCACTACATCTCGCCAATCACTTATATATAGAATATTATAGATGTCAGCCGTTACTTTATCGTTTTGAAACAATATTGCAGCAACAATGATTAATGTGATTCTATGCCATGTCTATGCACTTTCATTCATGTTAGTGTGGACGTGTGCTTTTTACTATAAGATCACGTTTAATAAGTATTTATTACGCATATAAACAAACATCACGAAGATGCACTGTATATGTTATATTTTACACTTTCACAATACGATTCATGGGCGGGGGAAATTTCAGCAAACAGCAGAAAATCCGGCCAATTTGAAAACATTCGTGCCGCTCACATACAATCAAGTGTATACAATCAGCAATCATTATGAACACGCTACCATTGGACTAATTGCACTATAAATCCCCCAAACAACATGGCCAAAGCATCCCTTGTGATCGACATCGTATCAAATTGCTCCTGTGTGTTTGCATACCTTGTTACTTCTTGTGTGTTTGCTCTGCTGTTTGGCTTTGTACTGCTGAGCTTGGCAAATATGGATGATCCGCAGTTATTTGCTGCTGGTGCTGTTCCACGAGTTGTGTCCAATAGAATCAGACGGGCTCGGCGTCTCCAAGAGAGACAACGGGCTTGTCTGGTTAGAGGTCCTCCTGTTCACAGGGTGAGGCCCACCTTAGATAACATGAGCGACTTTGAGGTTTATGACAAGTATAGGCTCAATCGCAAACAGCTCATTAGCCTTTACGATGTTCTTAAACCTCATATAGAGCTACGTAGACGTATGCAGACTGCAGTCCCTGGTATCACCAAGATGCTAAGTTGCATACACGTCCTGGCCTCCGTAAGTTTTCAATCCAGAGAGGGGTACATGCATGGGCTGTCTCAGGGTACCTTCTCTGTGGTTTTTAATAACTTTCTGGACGCCATGGTAAGAGTTAGCAAGCATTACATAGGATTCCCTCAAAATGATGGTGATTGGAGGCGCCTGAAGAGGGAATTCTATGTAATAGCTCGAATGCCCAATGTCTTGGGAGCATTAGATTGCACCCACATTGTGCTGTGTGCTCCAGCCGATGACCTGCCCTTCCGAAATCGCAAACACTTCCATAGTCTGAACGTGCAGTTTGTTTGCAACGCACAGATGCGGATTATGCGGAGCTTGTCATGATGCCTGCATCCTCAGACAGTCGTCCCTATGGCGGCAGTTTGAGGGCAGACAGTTTCCCCATGGGGGGCTCGTTGGTGAGTACTTGTGCACAACATGGTTAATTAGTTAGACAATTGCCACTGTAATCTTCAAAAACAGTTGTGTTTGTGTAATGTGCAACTTTAGGATGCAATTTACCCATTTCTGTCTTAGCAAATGTTTCATTTATGCAAAATACGCATAGGTAGCATGTCCTAGCTTAAATGTGCAGCTCTAGGAGGCTATTTAACCATGTCATTGTCTCTTTCCGCAAATGTCTAGCTTTAGCTCAGATATATAGCATGTCCTAGCTTAAATGTGCAGCTCTAGGATGCAATTTAACCATTTCTGTCTCTTTTAGCAAATGTCTCGTTTATGTGAAATACGCATATGTAGCATGTCCTACCCTAACTGTGCAAATATAGAATGCGCTTTAACCATTTGTCTCTTTCCGCAAATGTCTAGTTTTAGCTCCAAACAGATATGTAGCATGTCCTAGCTAGAAAGTGAGCAGTACACCCTCTCCTGTCAAGACTCCTACCGCATTTAAAAGTCAGTAGTTAAGAGTTTTATGGGCTAACGCTGTAACATAAAACTCTTAACTAAAGTGCTAAAAAGTACACTAACACCCATAAACTACCTATTAACCCCTAAACCGAGGACCCCCCCACATCGCAAACACTTAAAGTTTTTAACCCCTAATCTGCCGACCAGACATCGCCGCCACTTCAATAAATATATTAATCCCTAAACCGCCGCACTCCCGCCTCGCAAACACTAGTTAAATATTATTAACCCCTAATCTGCCGTCCCTAACATCGCTGAAACCTACCTACATTTATTAACCCCTAATCTTCCTCCCCCAACGTCGCCGCCACTATATTAAATGTATTAACCCCTAAACCTAAGTCTAACCCTAAGTCTGACACCCCCCTAACTTAAATATAATTTAAATAAAACAAAATAAAATTACTACAATTAAATAAATTATTCCTATTTAAAACTAAATACTTACCTATAAAATAAACCCTAAGATAGCTACAATATAACTAATAGTTACATTGTAGCTAGTGTAGGGTTTATTTTTATTTTACAGGCAAGTTTGTATTTATTTTAACTAGGTACAATAGTTTTTAAATAGTTATTAACTATTTAATAACTACCTAGCTAAAATAAATACAAAGTTACCTGTAAAATAAAACCTAACCTAAATTACAATTACACCTAACACTACACTATAATTAAATTAATTCCCTAAATTAAGTACATTTTTTTTTTTAAATATTTATTTATACATGCCATCAGTGTAACAAATATAAAACAACAGAAAAAAGAGAAATACAGACCTCACAGGGCCACCTTTTCAGTAGATATCTTTAAAAAACACACAAATCTCTGAAAGGGTCTACATAGACCGTATCATCTACCATAGAAATGACTCTTTTTCACTTTCTTTAGATTTAATACATCAAACATAAATATTGCAAAATCTGCTTTTACACTTCTGGCATATTTTTTTTTTCCTAGAGAAAAGGATAAGTACAAAAAAAGGAGAAAAAGAGAAGGAGAAAAAAAAACAAAAAAAAAAACACACCTACTCCCCTACCTCTCTCCTCCGCCTCCCAGCGGAGTCAGTTCTGGGCTTTAGTGTTATAAATCTCTATAGCTTCTAATCCATTCCGCCGGGAAATCACCCAGAAGGACCAAATCAGAAAAACTATCTGAACGAAAAAATGGATATAAGATCCCTTTCTGAGCTCCTTCTGGATATGTCTTAATAATCGGTAACCATCTTACTAAAAACTTCTTAACTTCTCTTTCCCTAGCTTCTCTCAAGTGGAAAGATTCAAAAATTATATGCATTTGAATTTCTTTCACAAATACTGAGAAGCCCAGCATTTTTTTGGCTTTCCAGTTCTTTAGTATAAGATATCTGACAAGGAGAGTGATTACATTTACACTTTTCCTATATGGGGAAGGCACCCCGGTAGATTGATCAAAAAATAAAATAGTGTCAGAATCAAAACAAATATTAGTTCCAAACAAAGTGTTAAACCAAAACGCTACCTTTTTCCAAAACTGATATACTCTAGGACAATATACAAACATATGTAAGCTGTCAGCATTTATGTGGCAACATCGTGGACAGGGGAAGCTTTGCTTAGGGTATATTTTGGCCAATCTCTGTGGTGTGTAATAGGCATTATGGATTATCTTCATATGACTCTCTTTCCAACTTATTGGTATTTGAAGTTTATTAATTAAATTAAAACTAGTTCTTATTTTATCTTGGTCAATTCTCGGAATTGCTACTCTCCATTTTGAGCTAAGATTTTCCAACCAGGAATCACTTTGTTTAGACAGCATAATACTGTATAATAGTGAGATGGAAGGGGATTTGGTTTTAGAAATAGTAATACAAGCTCTTAACCCAGACCATACAGCTGCCTCAATGCCGTTCCATTTCTTAGATTTTATAAAATGAAGGATTTGAAAATACGAAAAAAAGTTATTACTTGGTAGATTAAATTGGCTTCTCAAATGATCAAATTCTTCTATTTGTCCATCGGCTGTAAACAATTGGTGGACTGCTTTAAGCCCCTTATTGGTCCAACTTCTAAATGTTTTTTGATTAATCCCAGGTGAAAATTCAGGATTACCCAGTATCGGTAAATATTCAGAAAAGGAGTACTCTATACCAATTACCGAACAAAGAATTTGCCAAGCAGCAATTATATTTTTAATAGAAAATAAGCTCTTAATATTATTGGGTAGTTCTTTTATAGATATATGTAGTAATGCTTTGAGAGAAAATGGATATGTCATAAAACTTTCAATTTCTTTAGATGAGAACCAATTTGTTTCTGCCAGCCAATCTATTGCAATTTTCCCTAGGGCAGCAGTTATTAAGTACAATTAACTACAATTAAATTAAATAAACTAAAGTATGGAAAAAAAACAACACTAAATTACAGAAAAAATGAAACACTAAATTACAGAAAAAAATAAAATAATTACAAGAATTTTAAACTAATTACACCTAATCTAATCCCCCTAATAAAATAAAAAAGCCCCCCAAAATAATAAAAAGCCCTACCCTATACTAAATTACAAATAGCCCTTAAAAGGACTTTTTATGGGCATTGCCCCAAAGTAATCAGCTCTTTTACCTGTAAAAAAAAATACAATACCCCCCAACATTAAAACCCACCACCCCCCACACCCAACCCTACTCTAAAACCCACCCAATCCCCCCTTAATAAAACCTAACACTAACCCCCTGAAGATCACCCTACCTTGAGACGTCTTCACCCAGCCGGGCACAGGTGGTCCTCCAGAGGGGCAGAAGTCTTCATCCGATCCAGGCAGCAGAGGACCTCCAGACGGGCAGAAGTCTTCATCCAGCCGGCATCTTCTATCTTCATCCATCTGGAGCGGGTCCATCTTCAAGCCAACCGACACGGAGCATCCTCTTCTTCCGACGAATGAAGGTTCCTTTAAATGACGTCATCCAAGATGGCGTCCCTTGAATTCAGATTGGCTGATAGGATTCTGTCAGTCAATCGGAATTAAGGTAGGAAAAATCCTAGTGGCTGATCCAATCAGCCAATAGAATTGAAGTTCAATCCTATTTGCTGATCCAATCAGCCAATAGGATTGAGCTCGCATTCTATTGGCTGTTCCAGAATAGAATGCAAGCTCAATTCTATTGGCTGATTGCATCAGCCAATAGGATTTTTCCTACCTTAATTCCGATTGGCTGATAGAATCCTATCAGCCAATCGGAATTCAAGGGACGTCATCTAGGATGATGTCATTTAAAGGAACCTTCATTCGTCGGGAGTCGTCGGAAGAAGAGGATGCTCCGCGTCGGCTGGCTTGAAGATGGACCCGCTCCGCTCTGGATAGATGAAGATAGAAGCTGCCGTCTGGATGAAGACTTCTGCCCGTCTGGAGGTCCTCTTCTGCCCGGATCGGATGAAGACTTCTGCCCCTCTGGAGGACCACTTGTGCCCGGCTGGTTGAAGACGTCTCAAGGTAGGGTGATCTTCAGGGGGTTAGTGTTAGGTTTTATTAAGGGGGGATTGGGTGGGTTTTAGAGTAGGGTTGGGTGTGTGGGTGGTGGGTTTTAATGTTGGGGGGTATTGTATTTTTTTTTACAGGTAAAAGAGCTGATTACTTTGGGGCAATGCCCCGCAAAAGGCCCTTTTAAGGGCTATTTGTAATTTAGTATAGGGTAGGAATTTTTATTATTTTGGGGGGCTTTTTTATTTTATATGGGGGATTAGATTAGGTGTAATTAGTTTAAAATTCTTGTAATTATTTTATTTTTTTCTGTAATTTAGTGTTTATTTTTTTCTGTAATTTAGTGGTTTTTTTCCGTACTTTAGTTTATTTAATTTAATTGTAGTTAATTTAGGAAATTATTTTAATTATAGAGTAGTGTTAGGTGTAATTGTAATTTAGGTTAGGTTTTATTTTACAGGTAAATTTGTATTTTTTTTTAGCTAGGTAATTATTAAATAGTTAATAACTATTTAATAACTATTGTACCTAGTTAAAATAAATACAAACTTGCCTGTAAAATAAAAATAAACCCTGAGATAGCTACAGTGTAACTATTAGTTATATTGTAGCTATTTTAGGGTTTATTTTATAGGTAAGTATTTAGTTTTAAATAGGAATAATTTATTTAATTGTACTTATTTTATTTAGTTTTATTTAAATTATATTTAAGTTGGGGGGGTAGGGTTAGACTTAGATTTAGGGGTTAATAACTATTATAGTGGCGGCGATAGATTAGGGGTTAATAAATTTAATATAGTTGCGGCGACGTTGGGGAGGCAGATTAGGGGTTAATAAATATAATGTAGGTGTAGGCGATGTTAGGGGCAGCAGATTAGGGGTTCATAAGTATAATGTAGGTGTCCGGAGCGGCAGATTAGGGGTTAGTAATATAATGCAGGTGGCGGCGATGTCGGGGGCAGCAGATTAGGGGTTAATAAGTGTAAGATTAGGGGTGTTTAGACTCAGGGTTCATGTTAGGCTCCATAGGAATCAATGGGGCTGCGTTAGGAGCTGAACGCTGCTTTTTTGCAGATGTTTGGGGGTTTTTTTCAGCCGATTCTGCCCCATTGATTCCTATGGGGAAATCGTGCACGAGCACGTTTTGCCAGCTCACCGCTACCGTAAGCAGCGATAGTATTGAGGTGAGATGTGGAGCTAAATTTTGCTCTCCGCTCACTTTTTAGAGGCTAACGCCGGGGTTGGAAAAACCTGTAATACCAGCGCTGTTTGTAGGTGAGTGGTGAGCTGAAACTGAGCGTTAGCACCGCAAGCCTTACTGACAAAAACTCGTAATCTAGCTGTAATTTTTAGAGTCGTGTTAGGATTTTTTGAATGTGTAGTTTAGTTTTATTTAATTGGTAGTTAGTTTAATTTTAGTTTAATTATTAGATTAGTTTAATTGGTAGTTTAAACCTATTTTTTTTTTATTTGACAGGTAAGTTTTAATTTAATTTAAGCAAGGGAAATTGTAATTTTAATATAAAGTTAGGGGGTTGTTAGGTTTAGGGGTAAATAGTATAATTTAGTTTATTTCGGTGGGGGGGGGCTTTTGGTTTAGGGGTTAATAGGTTTAGTATAGTGGCAGCGGTGTAGGGCTTAATAACTTTAGTATAGTGGGGTGATGTGGGCGGACGGCAGATTAGGGGTTAATAGTAATATTTAAATAGTGTTTGCGATGCGGGAGGGTGGCGGTTTAGGGGTTAATAACTTTAGTATAGTAGTGAGGATGTCAGGGAGCGGCTGAATAGGGGTTAATATTTTTTTAATTGGCGGCAAAATCGGGAGCAGCAGATTAGGGGTTAATAAATTTATTATAGTGTTTGCAATGTAGGAAGGCCTCGGTTTAGGGGTTAATAGGTAGTTTATGGGTGTTAGTGTACTTTTTAACACTTTAGTTATGAGTTTTATGTTACAGCTTTGTAGCGTAAAACTCATAACTACTGACTTTACAGATCTTGTCGTTTTAGGCTGTAATGCTCGCTTTTTAGCCAGAACGCAAAACTCGTAATACCGGCGCTATGGGAATCACATTAAAAAACGTAATTTTTAGGAGTGCGGGACCAACGTTGCGTTACAGGCTAAAAGGCTTGCGGTACACCTATACCGACAAAACTTGTAATGGCTGCGTTAGGGAAAATGATGCGTTATGGGCCACAATGCTGCTATTTGACTCATAACGCAAACTCGTAGTCTAGGTGATTGTGAGCTATCCGGGTATATTTACGCTAAAAGATAGATTTGAATACAATACCTGATATATAACAACATTAAAAATTGGAAAAACTCAGGCAAGTCTCCAGACGCTTTTAGTAAAAGGTTGGTGTACTTTATAGGAAACAAAGCTTAAAACAAATAAAGTAAAAGCTGTCAGCTGGATAAGCGTTTTACGCGTTTCGGCATACCATAGCCTTACTCAGACATAACACTACTCATAGACATAACAACATTGCATATACTTGCAGTGCTTAGACAAGTTGTAGTATTAATCTGTGTGTGGGGGAGATTTTCCTCTATGTGAGTACCAATGATATAGACAAGTAATCAGTATATCCATACACTGACACTGGGATCACTGGTGACCATCCCGGTGTTCTGTTTAATAACATAATTATCCAGTACTCGAATGCTGAAATTGGCCTCCTCCGTTTAAATTTTCTACAGCAAGCATTATTACCCAATCTCAATTATTGTGTTAAACGTAAGCACACTACCTGGGGGGGGGGGGTTATTGGAGCCGTAATAACATCCTTAACTGTAATAGAGATAAGTACATATAGTACATATATTGAACTCATTGCTCAACCACCCCTTGTCCTATGCTTTCAGTTTACTAGATACCTGTGTGAGACAATTATAGTGAGTCTGCATGACTTAATTTTCACAGGGCAGGCATGTGTATTTGTATGTTTTTTTAATATATTTTTTTTTAACAATGTGACTATATATTTAATCAATTGTTCATTAAAAGTTAAATTTTATTCATCAACCATCCATTTTCTTTTTCCCCCATCTATTTTGATTCTGGTAAATCTCATATATACCGAATTCTAGTGTGCCTTAACAGTACCTCTTTTCTCTCCACTTTGTATAACCTTAACTTTATGCCAGGAAAATCTATGTTCTTCACACCAGAATAAGTAGGTTCTCCACACCTTATGATAGATGCAAAGAGTAACCGGTTTTACGAGCTTGAATAAAAGTATCAAAAACTCTCTCAGAAAAACCTCTCTTGGCTAGGACTAGGCGTTCAATCCCCACGCAGTCAGCCTCAGAGAATCTAGATTTTGATGAAAAGGACGTTGTTCCAGCATATCCCTGCAACAAGGTAACTTCCACGGAGGAGATTATGACATCCCCACCAGATCCACAAACCACCTGTTGCATATCTCCGCAAACACTTTGGGATGGAGAGACCATTCCCCCAGATGAAAGGATTGTCTGCTGAGAAAATCTGCTTCCCAGTTGTCGACACCCGAAATGTGGATCGCTGACAAAGAAAAGCTGTGGGCCTTCGCCCACTTCAGAATCTGAGATACTTCCCTCATTGCTAGGGAGCTTCTCGTTCCCCCATGATGATTGATGTAAGCCACCGAGGTTATATTGTCTGATTGAAATCTGGTAAACTGGGACGAACCCAGAAGGGGCCAAGCCTTCAGAGCATTGAAGATTGCCCGAAGTTCCAGAATGTTGATCGGGAGTCCACAGGCTCTGTGCCTTCTTGGCACCCCAAACAGCTCTCCATCCTGATAGACTTGCGTTCATAGTCACAATCTCCCAGGATGGTCTTAAGAAGGATGTCCCTCGGGACAGATGATCTGGACAGAGCCACCAAGAGAGCGATTCTCTCGACTGGTTGTCCAGAGAAATCTGTCAAGACAGATCCGAATGATCGCCATTCCACTGTCTCAGCATGCACAGTTGCAAAGGTCTGAGACAGAACCTGGCAAAGGGAATGATGTCCATGCAGGACACCATGAGACCAATCACCTCCATACACTGAGCCACAGAGGACCTTAAGGAGGTCCGGATGGCAAGACATACCGAAGCTAGCTTGCAACGTCTCTGGTCTGTTAGAAATATCCTCATGTCTATAGAGTCTATTATAGTACCCAGGAATTCCATCCTGGTGCTTGGTATAAGAGAACTCTTTTCTAGGTTTATCTTCCATCCACGAGATCGAAGAAGAGAGAGGAGAGATTCCAAATGGTCCTCCGGCAGACGAAAAGATTGTGCTTCTATGAGAATATCGTCCAATTAGGGAGCTACTGCTATACCCCAGGTTCTGGCAACAGCTAGAAGAGCCCCTAGAACCTTCGTAAAAATTCTTGGAGCAGTAGCTTGACCAAACGGAAGTGCAATAAATTGGAAGTGCTGGTAAAGGAACGCAAACCTTAGGAACTGGAAGTGATCCTTGTGGATTGGAATCTATAGTGGTCATGAACTGGCCTTCCTGAATTAAGGGAAGGATGGACCTTATCGTCTCCATCTTGAAAAAGGGGACATTTAGAAATTTGTTTAAGCACTTTAGGTCCAGAATCGGGTGGAACGTTCCCTCCTTCTTTGGGACCACGAAAAGGTTTGAATAGTATCCCAAACCTCTTTCTGCGATAGGCACCGGGACAATTACTCCTAAGGAGGACAGATCCTGCACGCACCCCAGAAAGGCTTCCCTCTTTTCTGGTCTGGAAGACAGGATTGAGAGGAGAAATCCGCCCTTGGGTGGATAAGACTTGAAACCTGTGTTGTATCCCTGAGCTATGACCTCAGGACCCACAGATCCTGCACGTCCATGAACCAAGCATCTAAAAGAGTGTCAGTCTGCCTCCTACACGATCCAGAGCCGGATCGGCGCCGCCCCTTCATGCCGATTTAGTCTTGGCGGGCTGGCTTCTTGCTCTGCTTGGACTTATTCCAGGACTGAGCCGGCTTCCAAGTACTCTTGGTTTGCTCGGGCTTAGTGGAGGACCGCTGTCGTTGGGATTTATCAGAACGAAAATTAGA